>NC_133774.1:117101637-117191119 GCF_003597395.2 Chelonoidis abingdonii
TATACCTCTATCATATCCCCCCTTAGTCTCCTCTTTTCCAAGCTGAAGAGTCCTAGCCTCTTTAATCTTTCCTCATATGGGACCCTCGCCAAACCCCTAATCATTTTAGTTGCCGTTTTCTGAACCTTTTCTAGTGCCAGTATAATAGTATAATGTAATAGTTTTTGTGTTTAGTGAAGGGGTAAACAGCAGTTCCCTATTCATTTTCTGCACATCATTCATAGTTTTATAGATCTCTATCATATCCCCATCACCCACATAATTTAATAAAACCACACACACATATTATATATTTACGAATATGCTGAAGACACTCTGATCTAAAGGAATGGTTTTGGATCCATTGTTTTTAAATTTGGGACTTCCACAGGAATAATGCAACATCCCTGCATTACGATCAAAGAAGCCACTAACGTGGTACAGGCACATGAGTGAGCACTGCATCAGCAGCTCCTGTAGCCCCAGGAATTCTGCCTGCAGACAGGTGAGGAAAAGAGTGCTTCTGTGGATGCTGTATGACCTTAGAGAGAAGTAATTTGCCCAAGAATCAGTTCCACATCAGCAAAACAGGGATAATACTTCCCTAGCTCACAGAGGGTTTACAGAGTGGTATTGTGATGGGTGTCACTTAGTTAGCATACAAGGCATGACATTCTGGCTGCCATGTTGGCAGGAGCATAACAGGAGGGGCTGCTCCAGAGAAGCCAGAACATGGTTCATAATAGATTTACCAACACACACAGCATTTAGGAGTGCATTTCTATTATTTATGTGTTTTTCACTTCTCTCACACAATCGCTTTCAAGGTTTAATGATTGATAACAACAAGCAATTTTGTTGCACTTGCTTTGTGTGATATGGGTTTAATTCACACAGTTTAAACAAAAGATTTCAGTCTTTCTAATAAGCTTCCTTCCCCTACCCCCACCTTACCACTTCTCCTCAGAGAGATATTTGCTTTTGTCAGGAGTCAAAACAGAAGGATGAAAAAACAAGGAGGCAGATTATTTTAAAATAGATGGGATGTCGGAAGAGATTACCTGCACAGTATAGGAGGCATTGAGGCAAAAACCTGGAACTATCAGCCCCGCATCAACAGGGAAGCATTCAACAGAAAGGCAACTGGTAAATCAGGCATCCTGAGTGAGTTAAATTGCTTTGTGCAGAGACAGCATGCATGCTAATTGTGAAGGCCTAAAAAGTAAAGCCAAAGCTGAAGGTGGTAAAGTGGAAGTGACAGTAAGCAATTCAAATTCACTTGTAATCCTTATGCTATGTTTAACTACTAGAGAGATGTGGGTAATGAATTATCCATGGTTTTAAACTAGCTGTAGATTATTCAAATGCCTAGTTTTAGAGCATATTTGGTCCACTTAGATGTCTGCTAAAAAAGTGCATCAAACCCAGTGCGAGTCTTTTTAGGACATGACCTGAAGGAGAAAACTCTTTCCCTCTCCCAGTTCTCCTATTTAAAAAGCACTATTTAAATTATTTGCTGCTACATCCCATAGCAAAGAATGCAAGGCCAGTATTACACCTTGATAGAGAACTGTTAGATTTTCATTTACTAGATTACTTGCAAGCCACATTTCATTTATAAAGTCAACAGAGAGCTCTACAATGAAAGAGATGGTTCAACTGTTTGCTGCCCCTGTGGATCGTACAAGGTCTGTTTACTTCATGACTAGTATATTCAGCTTCTATTCTTCTTTGATATGACAAGTGCAGAACCAGCTTTTACCTATGCACTTCTATTCAGAGACAATAAAAACAGTGATGGGCCAGGGCCAAAACAAGAACCAATTATCTGACTCCTTCCCTTTCCCCCTGAAATTTGAAGCTTTCAGATAAAATGAGAACCAGATAAAACGAGAACCAGATACAATCTACCCTGGATTTACTTCTACAAAGCAAATCTAACTGCTGAGATTTTGCTAAACAAAATCCAGTCCTCCAGTTCTGCCCCTCTCTTTTCAGAATAGATATGGTCCCAAACTGGAACTGTTTCTCCATACCTATCTCCACCAAACTTGAAATTGGAATGTTTGAATGGGAGAAGACCTGGACAAAACCATCCCCTGGTTACCACTTTCCTGAAACAAATCTGACCAATGAGGCTTAGCAAAGCCAATTCTAGACAATACCAGACAGATTTTTCACTTGAAACCATAGTGAAGGGGTGCTCAACCTTTTAACAAGTGCAGGCCACATCTTAAGAGAGATTATCTCATGGAACAACTTCTCTCTGATTTCTAATGGCCTGAACCTTCTCTCTTGCTTTTTACAAGATCACGACATCCCAGTAGCAACTACAGCAATTACTTATGGGGGAAAGTTATGTTAGGAAATAATGCAACATTTTTAGTGGTCTTTTAAATATGATTTACCAGCTGGATATAAGGAGATAGTATCATGTAACCTGGCCAGATCCCTGTGAACCACCAACAAATGCTATATGGACCACTGGTGGCCCTTGAATCTCAGGCCATGCTTTGAGAACTACTGTCGTTGGGTACATTAAAACGAATACATTTTTAAAATACTGCCTTCTCACTTTCTCCTTCTCAGGTTTTCATTCCAGTATCTCTGATCATCAGGAAGAAAGGAAGCTGTTAAGATGTGGATTAAAATTTCAAATGCACTGCAGAACTGTATATCTGCATTTTTAAATCTAATAATCATACAAGTATATCTCTCTGCAGCCGTCACACGTTGACCCAATTAGCCACTATAGACTGAAAAGGCTTATCTGGCATCAGCCTTCCCCTCAATGAAAGATGTAAGGAAGTAAATACTAAGGATAAGAGCGGCAAACATAAGACTGTGGAGATGCAGCTGAATCCGCTAGTCAGTTAAGCGAAGAGGGTAAGGTTTGCCCTCTTATACATGTGGTCACTTGACTCCAAATATGTGCCAAGATTCAGAGAGAAAATATATGGCTCTCTGAGCATCTGCCTGAGGTACAGTGTCTCTGGTGTACTCTTACACTATGGGTACACAGCGAAGAAACCCATGGCTGGCCTGTGCCCACTGCTTGGGCCAGCTGCAGGTGTCTAGTTGCTGTGTAGACATACAACCGAAGTCAGCCATTCACAGAGTAAACCTGCTGTTCCCTGCATATACGACAAATAATGCTATCAAAATGAAGCAAACTATTCCCACTCCTAGAGTATAAAGTGATCTATCCACCCCACCCCAATCTCAAAGTGGGTATTGTGAGGCCTACTTACTGTTCATTAGGTATTGGATCCTCTCAGATGGAAAACAGGGAATCTCTGTTCATATGCCACATTATAGGGTGAATCAGTGACAGCATAATATACATGGGCCTTTGAGTGAGAGGTTCCATAAGCCTTATGAAGAACTCAATAGTATTTAAAGAGACTTTTTTTTTTAAACTTCTAGATTTCAATAGTACCTTGCAATGAGGCAGCCATGCACATCAGTTACAATAATTAAATAATAATCACATGCATCCGACGAAGTGGGCATTCACCCACGAAAGCTCATGCTCCAATACGTTTGTTAGTCTATAAAGTGCCACAGCACTCTTTGCCAATAATTAAAATGACAAGCAGAACCACAGCAGATAGCAGCTATTATTACATGGTTTATTTTTATTCCAAGCTAGAATATTTGTAAATGTGTGTGAGTTTCAAATGCTGTTTTTGTTTTAAATGTGCACTATATTTTCCGTGAACATATTGACTTAAAATTAATCCTGATGACATGAAAAGTACTGAGAAAGGAGGAGTCTTTGAACCAGTTTGACAGAATTTAGCTAAGTCACAAACTCAGAGCACATGCCTTTCTAATGTTTTGATTAATATTCTTGATGTGTCTTTAGAGTTACAACATAGAGTGGATCCAAGTTGGCATTATGCCTAATGCTCTTGAGGGACATTACAACCGAGATTCCAGCTTGGGACCTTATGGCTCTAGTAGTTTGATTGTTTATTGCCATGTTTCTATTGATGTAAATTAATCTGAACACAAATTTTAAAGCAAAGACCCATTTTGCCTGATACAACCTCTTCGGAAACTCAGAAAAGGCTCATGAAGATTGTTCAGCTTTTTTGTAACCCTACCAAACTAAATCTCCATAACAACAAAATGAAAATTTATTCCCTTGACTTTACATTTACTTTTAAAAGTCATAAAGTGTTCAAGGTGATGGTCTCTTGCACTCTTGCTGATTTTCCTCTGAAACAATGCATTGCTAAAGGTATTGCATGCTTACTCATTTAATTAATGCTAATACAAAATGCATTTAAATCTGGTGAAAACAAGGAGAAAAAACAGGTCTATTTGAATTAGGAGTTAAACAGTCAATACAAACTGCAAACTTTTTTTCTCATGCTTGTACTTTTTTCAATGGAAAATTACAGAATATGCTCTCAAAAAATTATAGCCATATAATTGTGCTATATGATGAGTGTGTGGGGGCTGCTGCTTCTCTGTGCATTGTTCATAATAGAGAAATTCTATTCTCAATAATATTGATGTGCATTCAGTGGGGATGTGTGGTGTCACTGGGAGCAGAATTTAGCCCTTTTGAGCCCTGCACTCTGCACAGCTCCACTTCCTTTTACTCATATATTCTTTTCTCATGTATTGCCTCTGCTCTTTTCTCCCACATTTCATGTTAAACAACTTCCCCAATCCTGTAGGCCATGTGAGCTCCCTCTGCATCAAACCCCTGCTTAAAATCATCCTTCAGTGGATGCATCCTGCTGTCCTCCCACAAAACAACAGTGAAGAAGACATTTAAAAACAAAATTACATTTTTAAAAATGACGAAAAAGTGGCACTGACATGTGTACACTGCAAAAATCAACCAATTACCTTCATTTTAACTTGTGAAAACTTCGTTCCTCCCTTGTGCGTTGTATGAAGTATTTCTGCCACCTTTCGATTTAATATTATCAGAGTCGGGTCTTTAGGTTATAAACCCATGTTTGTAGTTGCCATAAACTGTTATGGCACTGCAAATATAAATAACAAGTTGAAAATAACAATGCATTTTTTATGTATACCACACTTCATGTCCAAAGGTTAGTCTAATAACTCTGGTACAGAGTGAAAAAAATACACCACCACCTCACACATCCCACTTCTACATACAAACTAGAAAAGCACCTTCCCACGAGTTTGCTGTAGGATGGTCAGTAGCTCTGTGTTGATAGGAATTGCTCTAAATAGGGTAACAGACAGCCCCTCAGATAGAGCGGTCCTATTAAGGCTTTATTTACATTATGAATAGTTAGGTGGATAGTGCACTTGCTGGATAACATTCTAGGGACTAAGGTAATTCAAATACAAAAATTGGAATGGGATATGAAGTTCATTGGCTCTCTTGCATGGAACCTTTAGTAGTTGTGCTGCTAGATTCTATAGTAGGTACAAGTTGTGTTCCCTCTAATTTTTCCCCACTCATGTGTGGAATGAATTTTATTATGTGCAACAATATGGAGGTGATGTGTGACACATCACCGCCATATTGGTGAACATAACAAAATTAATGTGTGGGGGTGGGGCCAAGGGATTTGGAGTGTGGCAGGGTGAGGGCTCCAGCTGGGGGCATGGGCTCTGGGGTGGGGCCAGGGATGATGAGTCCAAGGTGCAGAAGGGGGCTCAGGGCTGGAGCAGAAGATTAGGGTACAAGAGGGTGAGGGCTCCGGCTGGGGGCTCTGGGGTGGGGCCAGGGATGAGGGGGTTGGATTGCAGGCTGCCCTGGGGCTATGGCGGGGAGAAAGGACTCTTGACAGCTCTCTCTCCTTGCAGTAGAGCCTGGGCTGGGCGGGAGGGGCACCTCTCCCCCCAGCTGCGGCAGGTCCAGGGCTGGGAAAGACGTATATCTCCCCACTGTAGTCCTGAGTACCTGTGCTGCATTTAATAGGCTGCAGCACAGCCATGTAGCTTAGAGGGAACTTAGGGTACAATCTATTAGTGGATTTCAAGACTAATCCCAAATAAAGAGTGTATTGTGGCCTCCAAGTAGTCTGGTATAGCTGGATTCCAGAATGGTGTTGTTTCCTTGTTCGGAGAGAAATACTGTATTCTTGTCTAATCTAGATACAAATATGCATATTCCTGCACAGTTATATTAGATGGCAAAATTAATATGCCACTTTTAACTCTTAGTTCTCTATAGAACAGCTCTGATATTTTCCGTGACTGCTTCTCTCCCCAAATACTGATTTTGGGCGCTCCAATTCCCAAAGGGCCTGGTCTCTTCTCCCAACATATGACCTTCACTGCTGTACAGAAGAAAAAGTCCACACAAATTCAGATATTATTAACCATCCACCTTAAAACACAAGGTCTTGGACATTTGCTGCTAACACTATATCCAGTTCAAAGGCATATATCTTCTCATTACCAACTAGCTAAACTGAGTGCCAGGCTGGGTGTGCCTACAGTTGCTGCTAACCCCTTACATGCGTTCCAGTCTCATATAGTTATTTCAAAAAAGTTATTAGCTTCACAGCTTTAACTCTTTTGATGCAATGATTACCATTATGCAACCTAGAGATTACGAACTTTTGTTGTGAGAAGAAACATCACAAATTCTGAATATTTCAGAGGTGAAAAATTCTTCTCTTGAACACTACTGAAACCTAGACTTTTGACTGGCTCATGGTTATAAATAATCCCTCACACCTTCAAGAGATGCACCTTGTCAGCTTGTTGGAGTACTCTTTAACACTAGATAATGCTGCCAATGAACAAGTGAGAGTCACACATAGGAAAGTGAAAACTACACACTCTTGTGTGGCATCAAAACTTCATAACCTTCATTAGAAGAAATATAAATATAGATCTGGCAATCCCCAACATACAGAGGATAGCTTGGCCCATGTTTTCTTATCAGCTTATCAAGTAGATTCACATACACATTCAAAAATAAATAAACCAACAACTGGTGAGAAAACAAATCCATGCGAGGGAACTTCTGGGAAAGTTCTCCAAAGGGATGGATGGACATTCTCTCCCTCCCTCTCCCCACAGTTAAAAAAAAACAAAAAACACTTTCTGAAATAAAGTGCACATGTTTACGTAGCTGCAACATCACAATGTCATTTTATGTTGCTAATTGTTATTTGCATTCTGTCATAGGCCTGTTTTGGGGTGAAGTATGATGACATCATAAAGTACAGAGCATGGCACATAAAAGGAGTTTTCTGGCTCACAAGTCTTTTGTAGCAGCAGCAGAAACAGTTGCTTTAGGGTCCAAATTAGCTTGGCAGATAAAATGTTAATGTTATTTCTGTTTTGCAAAACAGATCTAAAACGTCAGCATGTAGTCACATTCCAACAGAGCAGTACTGCTCTTTTCCATATTAGACTAGAGGTTTTGTACTTCTGTTCAGTTCCAGAACTGTAAAAGCAAGTCAGAGCCTGCTCCAATTGAAGTCAATGGAAGTTTTGACACTGACTTCAAAAAGAAGCAAGACTGGGCCCTACAGTAACCACAATGAACATTTTCTTAGATTGCTCCTCCAGAGACTTAAAAATTCCTTTGTTGATTTTTGAAAGAAAAATTAAATAAGTTAAGGTCATGAACTTAAAAGTTTTGGCAAAGCTGTTTTGTATATCAATGCAATGCCCTATAAAGGTGCTGTTTGATTTTACATCCCCCATCATTAAATGATATTTAATGTCTGCTTGCATTTAATTACTGTACTACACTGTTTTATTCAAGTCACTTATGCAGAACAATATAGAACACATACTAATAAGCTTTACTTTTCATGTAGTGCAGATTAAAAAAAGTAGCAGTAAAATGGATAGTCTGAAAGTTACCTCCTGGGGAAAAAAGTTTCTCTCTCTTTCTTTTTTGTTTGATTATGTTCTGAAATGTTAATTGGGGGCTCATCCTTTTGGACTGGAAAACTGAAATGTACATGACAGCTTCCTACTGCTCATGTTCATAATGGCTTCAGAGACAGGAGGAAAATGTCCACAAAACATTAATTTGATTTGCAAAGCTTTGGAGGAAAAAAAAATTCAAAGCAAACTTTGGACTTGGCAGACATCTGATTTCTGTGTCATGTTGCCCTCTGAGAACTGGTGTTTCAAAAGTTAACTGGGGAAGGGTGAGATAGCTTCAGTGCTAACTGCCAGATGCTAAACTGGATAAATCATGAACCTGGTTTGAATAGGCCAGTACTGTGCATCAGCAGATTTGTTTTTCCATATACTATAGGGGAGCAAAAACCAGATCTTCCATCTAACACAGACACCTATCTGTTGTTGCTATTCTGGAGCAAAAGAAAAAAGATACAAGCTGTACTCCAGGAAATGTCGCCTGGGGAATCTGATGGTTAATGGAAGGAGAGAAGTATCAGTTGAGAAGCATAGGCCCACTCCCAACCCTTCAAAATGGGGCTTCCCACTTAGGGGGAGGGATAGCTCAGGGGTTTGAGCATTAGCCTGCTAAACCTAGGGATGTGAGTTCACTCCTTGGAGTGGGGCCATTTAGGGATCTGGGGCAAAATCAGTACTTGGTCCTGCAAGTGAAGGCAAGAGCTGGACTCAATAACCCTTTGGGGTTCCTTCCAGTTCTATGAGATAGTTATATCTCCATATGAGACAAAAAGGCCATCCACAAAGTTCTCTGATTTGGAGAACCAAAGCTCTTGCTCACTGAGTTCCTCCCAAGTTCAGACACTAAGTCACACTTAAGAGCACTTCCTCTCACTTTGAATCATCAAGGTCTTTCTCCACCCAGAACAGAAAACAGCTGCCTCAAAGACTACCAATCTTCCATCTGAAGACACTAAGATGACTCTTTACTGCAAGAACTCCCCCTGTTTGAGACACCTGAACCCCTTCCCTACACACATCTTTCATTAATCATCTGCCATTCTTCTAGGTTCCCTGTCTAACCAGGCAGAGAGTGAGATCTACTTCATTTCCGGCACAGTAAGGGGCACCTCCTCTGCCCCAGACCTCACTTCCATCAGGAGGCTGGGTCTCCTATCAAATTAAAGGATTTGAAGTGTAAGAAAACCCATGTACTACATCTGGTGTGAATAAGAACAGTATTTGGATTCCGTTTCCTGTTTCAACACTGGGATTATAAATAAAGCAAGGAAATATCCATCAATATAAATTTTATTAAGACAAAATGACTTATTTAAATAAGTGAAAGAACACTGAAGGCTCAGTTCTGCAAACATTTTCTGCTAGGCATAGTGCTTATGCCCCCCAGCAGTCTGACTGGAGGCAATGGAACTGCTCAGGGTAGTACACATTCTTCTAGTAGTGATCCACCCACACCACCCCGTCCTGCAAATTATGTCATTGGGAGCTTTTCACTTGACTTTAATGAGAGTTGGATTAGGACCTACATCACCGTAGCTGCAGCTGAGGCTAAGACAATTGCTTTCAATCGCAAAACAAAGACCAACAGATGTTTTTAAAGACTGTATATATGGATATTAAATTTAAACAAATGCATATTTCTACACTATTTTTTCATTGCACCTTTATCTAATACTTTCCTCCAAACGTTCTCAGTTATTCCAACAGATGAGAAGAAAATTAGAGTTCTGTAACATTAGCGCCACAAAGAAAAGAATTCCCTCAAAAATAGATTTGAGAGATCCCTCCCCACTTTATTCTTTCTAAAATAAACAATGTTACTCTTGAACAATACACTATAATATTTTTCCTTTAAAAGTCAGAGTCTAATGCAAACATGTGATGCAAAAGCACATACTTGCAAGTAATACCGTCATTCTATCAAAGTAACAAGCTACAGCAGAGCAGGCAGGCAAAAAACATTCTCCGATGGCTTTACAACTTCTAACAACAGTATATTTGCATTTAGGATGGCAAGGGATGCCATATACAACTTCATTTCCATAAAACAATGACGACAAAGCTACTGAAGTTAAAAAGAAATATTGCGATGGGAGAAAGAACAAAATGAGATTTTAAAATCTGAATAAGACTGGATGACAAAATTTGGTTTATACTTAAGCTATTTATACACAATTTTCATCAGTTGCTACAAAACTGAATATGGACCTTTATTTTTAGGCATACTTTAAAATAATATTTGATCCTTCAATTACAGATAATACTAGCACCATAAACATGTAAAAGATGAGGGGCGAAATCCTGTCCCCCGCGAAGTCATGGTAAAATTCCCACTGACTTCAAAGGGACCAGGATTTTATCCCAGGATTTTAGCTAAAAATTACCAGATTCCCTTTAGTATATAGTAAAAAGCAAAAGCTGGAAACAGGGGTTCTCAATCCTTCTCATGCCATGACCCCATTTTCTGTACTAGGATCCCCCATCCTTTCTACCTGGAACCTATGGGATGAGAAGACTGCTTGTGATCCTCAGACACCTGCTTGTCTCCCCCTTCTCTGGGAGTCATGACTCAAGTGGAGACCCCATTTACTAAAAAATCAGAAACAAAGGAAGCATGTTGACCAACTCCTCATGTCTCAGACAGATCTGTTTGGTAACACTGTCTTGCTGAGTAAAGGCCCAATCCAAACCCACTGAAAACTATGGGAGTCTTTCCATCAACTTCAGTGGACTTTGGATCAGGCCCCAGAAAGATGAAGATGCCTTTACCTTACTTAAGCAGAGAATTTTGTGAGAATACAGATGGGCCCTGAACTGTGTAAAAGACTTTATATCCAAAGCAAACCTGAAGAGACTTTACTTACCTACAAACCCAGCAACATATCACCTATCTAGTTATACTACTTGAAAGCAGTACTCCATTGAGAGGAGGTAGTTATTTATATTGGTGTCTGTAGCTCTTTTGACCACCTTGCATAAAATCCAATATACAGAACTAACAACCTTGGATGACTTTCTTTCTCCAAAATATATCCATGACTATGTTCCCTCTTCCTAACTTATCTTTTCTTTTTGTTACCTCCTGATATGCCTGCAAATACCTGAATGGGCGAAATTAGATACAAATTCCTGATGAGCTTTTAGTGACAACTGATGGATGAGTTACATTTCAGCATTAGGATATCCTTCTATACTCAGAAACTACAATGAATAAGTGAACCAAACTTCCAGATTCTACTAAAACTAAATCATTAGTATTGCCAACCTGCTGCAAGCATATGTATATATTAGATTTAAACAGGATCCAGAAGATGTTAAGTCATAGAAAAAAAGTGCCCTTGCAAAAAAGACACCACTTAAATTTCTCTGTAAAGGAGCAGAAGATAATGATTAACCCTAAAGCCACTGCCAGTGAAGGAACAGTAAACTGAACATTAGCATCCTCACCTATAAGTGTAGTTCAGTGCTTGATCAAAACAGTGCAGGGGCGGGGATGGGGGATGGAGCTTACAGGCTGCAGCCCTGGATCTCTGATTTCCTGGAAGCGCCTCCGCTCCATGAAAAGGGAACTATATAAAATGGAGATTTTTTAAAATCATATTCATGCTAATGCTAAAAAGAAAATAAACAAAAAATAATGTCCCCCGCGGACACTGATTTTGACCAAGTTTCTTAAACTTTCACGGTTACAGTTCAATTAATTTTTTTCAGATTTTCAGGTGCTGACGACAGGAGTGCCAACGGGTGGTGCTAATCACGGGTCACTGGCTTCTAATGACAGCACTGCATAGTATTTCTTTACTATTGTTTTAATCTCACTTCAAAAAGATGTACGGTTGACAATTTCTAAGTGGAGGAGAGAAAAGTGTAAGCAAGTTACCCAAATTTATTGTTTCTCTGCTAGTGCTTCTTCAGAATCATCTTCCAAAGAGGTCTTTCTCAGGAAATGATAATCAAAGTGAAGATATGGATATGAACTTGTTCCCTCAGGAGAGGGCTGGAGAAAAGGCAAGCAGCCCTGAAATCCAAGACCAAAGTAATGATGAAAGAGACAGCCCACTTCTCCTACCATCTGTCTATACAAAAGGTGGAGAGAATAGTTATGATAAAGGAAGATAATGTTGTTAGCATCAGACAAGCTTTGACTAAATGGCGTTCTTTGATAACAGAGGAGTTTCACACACAGTGTATCAAGAAAGGTCTGCTCTATTTTCAGAATCACTATGATACATTTATAATGCCTGAATACTAACACCAGAAATGGTATCTCTCACCTCCTGTTTTCCATTGAAAACTACCAAAAGGGGAGAGTTGCCAGAGGAATTGCTGGCCGTATTCTAAATCCTCAGAAGCAGCATTCTGTTTTGTGTGCAAACTCTTTTCACCACCGAAATATCTTAGCATCTTCATAATCCCAGGCTTTTCTGACTGGAAAAAGCAGGGGAGAAAACTTGTTCTTGAAAACAGTGTGGAACATTACAATGCCATGGTTGTATGGCTAGCACCTTCACAAGGCATGAATCACATCAAAAGGAAGATAGTACAGCTGCTTCTAACACAAACAGCTTACTGAAGGAAGTTTTAAAAGTGTATTGTGACCGTAGTTAAACTTCTTGTTGAAAGTGGATTAGAATTTAAAGGAAAGAAGGAAGCCATTGCTGAATTTGACCCATTTCTAAGTGAGCATATTAAATGTTATAGGAACAAAAGGGAAAGGTAACCCCTCCTACTTGTCAAAAATATGTGATGAGTTCATTGTTGAGCTAATGGGATGTAAGGTTTTGAAATTCACTGTAACTGACATCAAAACAGGTGAAATAGTAGTTTCATAGTAGTTTGATAGTTGATTAAACTCCGAACATCAGTCGTTGGTCAGTTAATCTGTTATTTTATATTACTGCTTACATGGTGCCATATGGTGCATACATGAGCATTTCATTGGGTTTATACCAATTGAAAGTCACACACAGGCAAGTTGGTCTTCCAGATGCAAACAACATTGCTATTGAAAACTGCAGAGATCAGTCATATGCTTATACAAGTAACATGCCTGGAAAGTATGAAAGTCTTCAAGCTTGGATCAAAAGACTAACCCCACTAGCTGTTTTTGTGATGCATGCACAGCTCATTTTCCAAACTTGGTTGAAACCTGCAGTATTGCTTCCTGCATGGAAGCATGATGCCCTCATCAGAGCATCCTGGAACTGTAAGCTACTGTGTTATCTCTCTGCCTCAGCAAAAGTGAGCTTTGCTGGAGATTGGACTCTGTGTCAACTCCCTACCATACCAATCGGTCTACTTCACCAGCAAACTCCTCCAGACCCTGCCAATCTTAACTGTGCCCTGCAGGTAACAGTGAATCCCAGTCCCTGAGTTCCCCAGAGATGTTTCTGTAGCATCCAATCCCTCTTACAGAACACACACAATATCATGTGTGGCACCCCTTTATATAGCTCACACAAGGATATTCATAATCAGCAGGTCACCAGCTTTCATAAACAACTTGGCTCAATCCACTTTTATAGTAGAACAATATTGCACACAATCAGTTGATTCAACTTTATATTCTCTGGGGTTCAGATGCCATATTCTCCCCCTGGAGTGTCTCGATGCTGATTGTTACAGGAAACCATAAACTTTCAGTTTTGTTCAGATACTAGATTTTTTGTGGCATCACTCAGGCAATGGAAGCTTCTGTGCAACAATCTTACCAAGAGTGAACAAGGAACTTTCCTTGTCCTAATATTCTGTCAGATATGAGATGGTCCTGTCATGCTGAATCTCTTAAAACAACTGTAGTGAACTACCAGGGCATTCAGCATGGTTTGAAACAAAAAACAGTGAAATTCAGAAGGAAGCACAATCATTGTACAAGAAAATGTGCAAACTGAAAACTTCATTTATGAGTATCTCAAAGAATGTGATACTAGAAAGGCTTGACAAAACTAGTGGAAAGCTTCTAAAGCCAGGTTTGTTGTTGCACTTAATATGCTGACTTCCTAGCAAAAGTTTGCCACAAGCTTATGGTGTCAGTCTGATGATTTTGAGTAGCATGCAAAAAAATTTCCCAGATGGCAAAAGTGACATTATAAGTTGAGGAAGAAGGAAATTCAAGGCTGAGTGCTTTTATGTTATCCTCGACAAGCTAAGTTTGGAACTAAAAAAAGTGAGTGTTATACTGAACTATCTGCAAGATTTGGCTTCCTTACATCTCTAGATCAACTACAAAGTGAAGAGATGAAAACGTGCACTCAGGCATTGCTCAACGCTCATCCCAATAATCGCTCTAGATCTGAGCTTTACACCAACATGTGTCAATTTTCAGCATTTATTGAAACATGCAGGAGAACAGTGCTACCGGAATCATCAGATTTTTGCATGACAAAGATCTGAGTAATGTCTTCCTGAATATTTTCATGGCACTGAGACTATTTGACTTTATCAATTGCCAACCAATTGTTCTCTAAGCTTGCCTTAATAAACTTGTCTTTGGTCAACTTAGTAGGATCATTAAGCTTCTTTTCTACCATCATTACAATTGAATGGGATTTAATTCACACACTCATGCATCTGATGAAGTGGATATTCACCCACGAAAGCTTATGCTCCAATATGTCTGTTAGTCTATAAGGTGCCACAGGACTCTTTGTCAAAATTCACACACTGTCACTTGAGCAAGAGTGAAAGTTAGTTAAGGGACTTACCGATACCCTGGAATCCTGGGCAGAGGTGTAGCCTGAACTAGAAGAGGCGGGGCCTTTAAGTCAAGATTTAAAGGCCCTGGGGCTCTGGCTGTGGCAGGGAGCCCCAGCGCTTTTAAATTACCCCTGGAGCTACCAGCTGCAGAGGCAGCTGGGAGTCCTGGGGCTTGGGGCGATTTAAAGGGCCCTGGGCTCTGGCCACTGCAGGGAGCCCAGGACCTTTTAAATTGCCAGGCTGGGGAAGCCGGTTGGGACTAGGCCAGCTTACTTTCACCTCTGCATTTGAGGAAACAATAACTGAATTTGCAACATACACAATTCCAGTTTAAAGGTGCACCATTTCATTTGACTCACTGTTTTATGTTTATGCATGTAGTATGAACAGTAACCTGTTCATTGTCTTGAATTTTATTTTCATTTTTATTCAGTAACATACATGACTTGTTGATTGCTCTGAGCACTTCTTTTTTCTTTCATTAATACAGTGTTCATAAAAACTGGGCCTACGAAAAACAAACCCTTGGCTTCCAATCTCGTTAATCTCGCCCTGATAGTTATACAACAGTTTACAGAGAAGTACTGCAGTACCCACATGACTAATTTGACATTAATGCTTGGCTAGATCCTTGCTGGCTGGTTGGAAATCACTTGTGTGGGTGGACTCTATACCTGTTACTAATATTTTATTAAATTAGCTTCAAGTCAAATCACAGGTATCAGAAGGAAATCTCAGTAACAGGATGCTAGTATTGCAGCTGTGAAAAGTTGCAATATAGCTGTGCAGTAGATATTTAGAGATCATTCACATATATAATGAAAATGGAGGATAGTAGGACAAGACACTGAATCATCATCTACCTTCCTTCAGATCATCTGTGTGTTTCCCATCCCTTGAAAACAGAAGTTGGAAAAAAAAAATCAGTCAAAATGTTTTCTGATGAAAAATGCATATTTTGCACCAAGTATTTTGCACGTGTCAGAAAAAACTGAACACATCAAAATGTTGACATTTTTCAGCTGAATTGTTTTGGTTTGAAACCCTGTGCTCCAGGTGTCCCTATACCTTCAACAGCCAAAAATTAGGACTGGACAACGGGGACATCAAAGCAGTTGGCACTGTCAGAAGACAAGATACTGGGCTAGATGGACCATTGGTCTGACCTAGTGTGGCCATTCATATGTTCTTATTGAATCACTTTGGGATGAAATTTCCTTCAATTTTATTTCTTCAAATGCAAAAACAAACAAACAAACAAACAAAAACAATTTGAAATACACACATGTATATTCTTTTATATCTAAATGAAACCTTTCATTTTTGATTGAGCAAAATATTTTGTTCAACCCAAAATATTTTTCCCAACTTCTCATTTCACTGAAAATTAAAAACAAAAAAACCCCAGATTTGAAGCATTTCCCCCCCGCCCCATTTTCATAGAATTCCCAGCAAACTAAAAAAAATTGTTATTTGCACAGCTCTGCTCAAAAAGCTGAAAATAATACATGTTGCTTTGCTGGTGTTCCGTTTAGTTGGGTATCTTGTTCTGTTTATTTTGCTTCGGTGATTATTTGAGTAATGTCACAATTTTAAAAGGCACATAATGAAAGCTAAAACGCCATCTGCCAATAGTTTTTGTTCCTGTAATTTGTTTTACAATTATACAGCAATATGGTGAGGAGGCACAATTTCCTGTTTCAAGCTTTTTGCTCCAGCAAAATTACAGCATATTGGGGTGGTGAATGTACCCACACAGATTCCCCCACTCCCTTCCCTCAGAAAACTTAATCCACTACTGATGTTGTTTTTCCTCTATTAAATAAGGAGTCAGAAGAATTGAAGTACAGAAAGATTAATTGACATGCCCTAGATCACATAGGAAATTTGTGACAGAGTCAAGGATTGAAACTGGATTGTCTTAACCATGAGACTATCCTTCATCACCGAGTCAATTCGTTTTGGGTCAAATGAAATGTTTCATATCAACAGAACTAAAACGCTTTGTTTTAAATTTGAACACATTCTCACACTATTCAGAAATTTAAAAAAATAAAAAGGAAGTTTTGAAATGAAAAAAGTTATTTCAAATAAGATTTTTTTGGGGAGGAGAGTCTTTTTGTTTCAAAGAGTCAAAACAAACTTAAAAAAACAATTTTGGGGTGTGTGTGTGTGTGTGTGTGTGTGTGTGTGTGTGTGTGTGTGTGTGTGTGTGTGTGTGTGTGTTACTTTTAAAAAACGAACATGCAGCAAAAGCAACATGAATTTGCAAAACGCTTTGTCACCAAATATGCATTTTTTGCTTAAAAAAAAGTTTCAGCCAAAAAACTTCACCCAGTTTCATGATCCCAAGGACTCAGAGTATGTATTTACATAGTCCATGGCAGCAAGCCTCCAAGGCCAGGTCAGTAATCTAGTACTGTAAAAATAGCTGAATAGACAGCAGTTTGAAGCTGAGGCTCGGGCTCAAGCTCTGGTTAAGAGGCCAAGGGGCGGAGAGTCAGGGAGGGAGGCAGAGGAGGCCTTCCCAGACTGAGATCCTGCCCAACTCACAACTTCAAAGCACTGTCTATGTATCAATTTTCAGTGCACTAGCAAAAGTCCAAGTCTGTAAACCCAGTCTGGGAAGCTCGATGCCACAGGCTGTGCAGATGTACCCTGAATGCTTGCAAGTGGGGAATAATTGCCTGCAAAGATGAGCAGAGAGGATATTTTTCAGTTTCTCAGGGCAAGAATTGGGAGCTTTGGGTCTAGGTGGAGGCAGAACCTCAGGGTATGTTTACACTGTAATCGTACAGTGTGACTGCAGCTCATGTAGATATACCCAAATGAGCTTTAACCTAGCTGGGATATTGGAGGAGTGAAGCTAAGGAACCGCAAATTTCAGCTTGGGCTAGCCACCCAAATAATTATGCAGGGTTCTGGGTGGACTTGTACAGCCTGTGCTGAAGTTCATGCCGCCAAAGTTTCATTGCTCCAGTACCAGAGCAAACTAAATTAAAGCTAGCGTAGATAGGTCCACATGAGCTGCAATGAGACGCCACGACTGCAGTATGGATGTGTTCTTAGTTGTATTTAATTTAGGAAAAGAACTCCTAGACAGATTGAACCCAGCCCTTGTTGCTGCCATTGACAACTGCCCAAAGGGTAACATATACAAACATGAATTAAATTAATTTAAATAAATACGATTACACTGCTATTAGAAAAATCAATATTATAACATTGAAATCAATAGTGTTACTCTGGATTTCCATCCATGTTACTAAGAGCTGTTTGAAAGGGGTCAAAATACAAAAGTTTGAGAATCACTGCTCTAGGTCTTTTTAATTAATGATCATATATCACAACAGCGCCAACTGCAAGTGTTCAAAAATCGTGAGTCAGGTCACCCAAAAAATTCAAAAGTGTTAAAATCTCATCATGTTTAAGCCAAATTGATTTTTAAGCTTTTAAGATACACAATGATTGTGTTTTCAGGCTTTTCTCTGCAACCATGGGGCTTAGAAGTTAATTTTGTAAATAAAATGAAAGTGGAGATCCTCACATAATCACTTGCCTCCAGAAGTTGGGGCTTTAAGAAAAACATCAAATAGGAAAACACTCAAAGATAAAAGATCAAGAAAGTTGGCATCACTAAGAACAGCTTTGTGGCATAGTTCTGCACAGCCACTACCTGCTTAATACCACTCACTTTATGGTAGGCAATACTCCCTTTTGGATTCAGTAGTTCAGCCTGCAAGTGTTGTATATAGGGTTGCCAGTGCAGTATTTCAAAAATATGGGACAGACCTCAGATGTCCCCAGTCTTGATTTTAGTCACTGGGGAAGTCCCAGTGTCCTTCCAAGGTGTTCTTTCTCTCTCTCTCTCCAGCTTTCGGTGCTGCAGAGAATTGGAGGCCTCAGTCTCTCACTTGTGGCAGCTCCTGTTCAGTGTCTGCACATGTGCTGGAAGCTAAGTCAGAGATTGCAGTTGCTGGTCTCCACCAGTTGCAGCATTGGGACGGGAGGAAGTCAGCAGCTAGAGGAGGCTTTGCTCCATGAAGGGTGGGGTGATGATTTCAGTGGAGTTTGAGGGACAATTGGGCCAAATGAGAGTGGTGTTGCAACACTGCATGCCAAGTCAACTTGCCATCCTGTGGCACATTGCTAAGTGAAATGCCAGGGTGCTGCTTTGTCCTGGATTTCAGGGACTGGAGAGATGGTCTGGATCACAGCGGAAGCACTCACTCTGGTTGAAATACAGGATATATAAGCCTACTGTACTGATTTAGTACAGGACAGACAATGTTTTTATTTAAATGAGAGACCTCCCTTATAATATGGGGCTGTTGGCAACCCCATGTTGTGTAGGTGCAAATTCAGAGTTACACCATCTGAATGTCACGCCCACTCTAGACAAACTTTGTTCTTATTGCTGCCACCTTTGTGGAGTCATTTTCTCTTCTCAAACTAAAAATGAAATGAAATGGTCTGAAGTAAAAAATAAACTCAGTAGATCCTTCTCCAAAGGAGTTTCCATTGTTATACCAATAAAAACTAGCAGGATCTTAAAGGGGACAAGACATTTGTCACATTTATTGTAAATACCATAATAAAATAAAAGATAACAGCAAACAATGTTGTTTGGTTACTTATTCCTATGATTATATATATATATATATATATATATATCCATTCACACAATCATTCATACAAGTTCTGTGTAGATATTATAGTTACCAGCCTAAAGTTGCTTGTGACAGAATACTGGCCAGGTACTCTGTCCACAAGAGTGGAGCCGAGTCTGAGTCAGGTGCACCTGATGCTCCTGGAGACTGGCAGCAGAATCATAGACTCAAAGTCCTCAGTCTTCAGAGTCCAGCTTTATAGGGATTTTTCCCTATGTTAGTTCATGGGAGTTGCTTCATTCTGCTGTTGTTAAATTAATCAGCAGGTGGCTGGCTCCATGTTGGCAGCAGAATGTTACCCAAAGTCTCTTATCTCACCCTTCTTTTTTACAGGCTTTTAGTTTGGATTCAAAGTCTATAGGTCTTGCTGTGTCACGCTGCCTTTGGGTTTGGATTGATCACCCGTCAATTGCAGGCGTGACTTTCAGCCTTGAACCTGGCTTTGATCTTCCTTCTGTTGTTCTTTTGTCCTTTTCTTTTTAGGGTGGATGCTTTTTACTTTGTTTCACTGTTGTCTAGGTCTTCAGCCGTTGGTAGTTGAACTTCACCTCATCAGGACAGGCTGGGGCTGGAGGTTGATTTTATCATCCATACATGCCTCATTCACACATCTAAACTAACTAATAAGATTACAGCAGGGTTTGCAAAAATGAAGGTTGGAGGAAGCTTTTACAAAATGGAGTGAGCGTTTTAAAATGGGGTTTGAATTACAATATGGCAAACAGTGAACAGAAGTTACAATGCAGGCAAGTGTAGTGAATGGTGAACAGAAGCTACATTAATAAAGTGAACAATTAAAAACAATTTTATTTATCAGTTCTACACCATAGTGAAGTGTACTGAAGTTTTCCATTTCACAATATTTGTCTCCAACCTTCTTGACCACTCCTTTCCTTTCTCCTTCTCTTTGTACATGTACAGTACAGTACGCATACAAATTAAGAACTAAGTAGCTCTCCTTCATATCTGAGGAATCAAATAGCATTTTATAAAAGGCTTATGTTTGTTGCATAGATTATGCATTTCCCTCACCAGCCAACCACCCACACAACTGTAACAACACCCAAGAAAACACTGTGACTGAATGTACCAGAGAGAGATCTTGGAATATTTAAACATTTAAGATTTAAGACATGCTTAGTACAAGACCATAAGTGATGTCGGCATTTGACGGTGTGTTGGTGGTTTGCACTCAGTAAGTGCACCTGACGAAGTCGGCCTTTTTTCTCTCACTACCTGCTTGTCAAGTTGTAAGCCTTGTTCCATCTTCAAGCAGAGCGTATCTTTGTCACATAGATCTGAAGTGACTGCACAAGGGTAAGCCACTATCAGTGACTTTGCTATGCCACTATTATTGCCATCAATATCAATTTAAATAGCCAGTATTTTACCATAAAGAAATTCCCTGACGTTCAGTTTAGATCTTTTTTCTATAAGTAAACTGTCTGGCTATGAGAGAATATTGGGGTGGATGTATGCAGAACTTCTATCAAAAGGCTCTTGTATAGCCCTAGGACACATGACATAGCTTGGCAAAAAATTATTTGAAATATGAAGAAGAGCATGGAGATGGACAGGAAAACACATTGGCCCTAGAGATCTTGTCTTTCATGGCACAGAAAATGTCCAGTGTGAGAAATCAATATAAGCACCTGCATATAAATGGCTAGAATCCTGGACTTTTACTTGAGTAAGAACTAGGAGGAAACTTATTCAGGTCAATGGGAGCTTTGCCTGAGTAAGGACTATCAGAATTGAAGAGGACTTCAGGATCTGGACCAAAGTAAGAAAATATTATTTCTCCACATGCCTTCCCCGCATCAGTCAAGCCATGAATGACAGTTTGTTTGTGGAACTGAAAAAAAAAATCCTTTTTTGTCTCTGATTTCATGTAACTGGTATGTAAATGGTGGTGATAACTTCACTTCTTCCAAGCAAACTAGAAGAGGGATGGCTATGTGTCCTGGATTTTTTGTTAAAAAGACCAAAATGGGACTACAGACAAACACAAAACTTCTGCCATTTCAAAGGAAAAGCTGAGTCTTGATTATAAATAGATTCCTACAAGGGAAATAGTGATAAGAAGAAGAAAACTGCTTTGGTCATGTGTCATCTGTGCATAAAAAAAAACAAAACAGGAAGATGTTACTGAAAAGGGAGTCTTTGGAGATGGCCAGAGATACAAGTGTCCAAAGAGACATACTAAGGCTGACACAAAAAGATGGATTAGTTCTGATAACTTACATCATCCTCTCTCATTGGACTTACGGAAAGTGATGTCATAAGTGTAGTTCATCCTCTCGTCAGGAGGAGATACCAAGTATCCTATGCAGTTAGCAGCCTCTACCTGCTACTTCTGAGGAAGAACTATGGAAGTGAGCAGTTCTGGGCCACTGAGGAAAGTTTCCTTCTAACCATAAAGATTAGGTTTTTTCCCAGTGCTTGAGGGTTTATATCCCTTCCAAAGCTAGGGTGGGAGAAGTTTTTTTGCAGGGGTAGGGCATTGTTTTGTTTTTTTAGCCTTTGCTCTTTTTTAAAAAAAATACACAAGGTAACAATTCTGGATATTCGACTCGTCCATATAAACGTCTGTTCCTTTTAAAAAATCCTGCTAAATGTTTAGCCTCAAAGATATCTTATGGCACGGAGTTCCACATTGTAACAAATAGGGATCTTTCACCCTGAACTGGACTATTGTCTGGCCACACAGTATGAATGATAAGTTAGAAGATAAAGAATTCACCTTTGTTTTAACATTAGATAGTTTACTATAAGCACTTATGTTATCCTAAGATTAGGGTAACAAGTTACTAACATTACACCCTCTGGTGAATTCCAAGATAAATTAGAAGTATTTTTGAATCATGACACACATATGACCTAGGTTCTACTTCCAGCCCTGCCAATGACCTTCTGTGTCACCTTGGGTAAGTCACTTCACCTACCTGTACCTTTGTTTCCCCTCATATCCTTTGTCTTGATTATTTAGAGTAATCTCTTCTGAATGGGGACCAACTCTTACTAAATGTTTGTATCATACCTAGCACAATAGGGCCCCTATCTCAGCTGGAGCCTCTAGGCGATATTGTAATATAAATGATACATAATTATATACCTGGAGTAAGTGTACTATTCATAAATTCATGAGTGAAAGGAAGTGGCTTTGCTATGGGGATGCCAGGTTTGAATTGGAATTTCAATACATTGCCTACATTTCTAAATTTTAGATTTAGTTTTGGTTGCACTACCACTGACCATCTCATAATTTGTGGTTGATATAAAACTTGATTGACAAAACAAAGGACTTGTATTAAGGAACCACTGAACCATATTGGAACCAAAATGATCACTCTGGATCAGGAGAGAATTTCACTTATTTTACCACTCTGTGATAAGACTCTCATTTAGTACAATTTGAATCATGACTACTTGGCAAGTTCTCATACACTATATTAAATTCATGTAAACATGATCATGAAAAACATTTAGTAATTTCTAATTTAACTACTTTGATTAATAAAACAAGATGTACAAAAAATGGCTAAGAGTGTATTTTTAGTTAAGCAACCAGAAATTAAATGAATGTTAAGATTAGCCAGCCCATGTGTGCTTTATACTATTTGACCTATATTATTTATCTTAATGTTCTCATATTATGTAGCAATTCTAGCACAGAGGTCAAAAGCCTGGTCTTCCATACTGAACAAAGGAATTCACAAAGAAGCTTAGTAGAGCAGTGAGTTTGCCATGGGATCTCTTGATGGAATCTATATGTGCCTCAGTAAAGATGGTGGGTAAAAACAAAAACAAAAAAAAGTGTTATTAGGTCCATTTAACTTACTGCTGGCCAAGGCTCTGATGTCAGTAATTCAATAGGATAGTACCCTATCCAGCCCACTTCAGGTACTGATAAGCACTCAATTGTTATGGCAGCATCCCATTTATTATATGAACTTACTGCTATACATGATGATTGGACCTTTATAGATTAGTGGACTTTGTGGCCATTATGATCATATAATCTAGACTCTTACATAACATAGGTTATAGCATTTCAGACATTAATTCCCATATCAAGTCCACAATTTCTGATTGAGTTTATTGGCCATTTTTTATTATTTACAAAATATCACCAGCTTAGTATACTTTAACTCAGCAAGGCGGCATTGTTCTCTCAAGATTAGGCTACTGCAATTCATTCTTTGTGAGAGTTTCTGATCATGTTATCTCCAGCATGCAGCTGAGAATATATCATTCCCATATTAAAAAACTCATACGCCTTCTCATTAAAAGTTATATCCCTTTTAAAGCATTGCTATTTACATTGCATAGGCATCAGTTCAGGACCAAATTTGAAAATCAAGGTATAACTGGGACACCTGCAAACACAAGCACGTTCGTATCAGTCAGGTAAATGCACACACAGAGGTGAGTACACAAATATCCAATCTGGCTGCATAAATGCCAGTTTGTATGCACAAACAAGCATTTTTGCAGGGGCACCACTCATGCCTCGCTTTTGAAATTCTGAGCTCTAGTTGTTGCAGTCAGGAATACTTGACAGAGCTTTTGCCATCGGTGCCACAACATATTGCTCCTCATTCTGGGCTACATCATAACCTGATGATCTAACCTTTAACCATTTGTACGTGTTATTTTTCTTTGCTGCTTAATCTTGGTAATAATATCTGTTAGTTCTTTAATTGTTGAGCTTCCTAGTTCTTTTTCAAATATAATACTAAAACAGCTTCTCTTTGTCCTTCCTTGCAAAGATTGCAGGCTGTTTATCAATACAAATTGCAAGAAAGGAGCTTTCCCCCTCGAGATATTCAATACTTCCTGCTTAGAGCCAAGTTGGAAATAAGATATTCTGAAGATACTCTCTGCCTGTAATCTTTTTTACATAAACCAGAAAGATCTGAATTGTGTGTGCATCCAGAATATATAAATAGTACTGTTAAATAGATAGAAAACTTTGCTGAAGCTCCAGAAAGGACCAGATTTGAACATAATGAATGGGTGAGGGTCAATTGTCATGTTATCCAGACTGGGTCCCCTATGTATTCTGAGATGCTCTTAGATCCCCGAGACAAATTTATGAGCCACATTGCATTATGGCGAGTATAGTGAGAGACGTACAATATCTAGACAATCTGTAGAACAAGTACTTCAACCAAACTAGTAGCTTGAATCACAAGAAAAACAAGAATCACATTCCTTCTTTTGGAGTCAAAAGGAATCACATGCTCACTTTCTTCTGAACGTATTTTATTTTTGTGCATTTTTTTCTTTTCCATGCTCTAAAAAACATAACTCAGTTATCACCACACTTGAAAGCCAAGGGGGCTATGTTCCATTTCTGTTTCTAACCTGGGTGGCTCCAAATATTGTCAACTTCTCCAGTCTACTCACCTGATTCTGATATCCCTATTAAGGCAAGGCTCTCACTGAAATCAATGGGAGCTCTTCCTGAATAAGGATTGGTACCCATCTCTCTTTCTTTCATTATTGGTACTGCAGTAGCTCTGAAGGGCCAGAACCCTGAACCAGAACCCCATTGTGCTAGGCACTAACATAGAACAAAAAGTTGCTCCCCCTGCTCCCCAAAGAGCTTATTTGTGTCTTCTCCAACATGTTGTCTCTCTTCTACCTCATTTCTTTGTTGCTGACTTCATTCTGCTCTTTTTAATGCCTCTAGATAAACTGAGTTAATTTTGGAAACTGGATCTACACCATTAATTGTGACTCATGCAATTTGAGTAGCTATTTTTAAACAGCGTTCTGCATAAGGTCCCTAATCATCTGCTACATCTACAGGATCTTCTTTTTTTCCATTGAACTACTTGGTGTTGCTAGTTTAGTTTAGCTGCCAAGAAAGACATAGCTGACTCTAGCTGAACATATAAACAATTTGCATTCAATCTGTCACCTGTTTCAAAGGAAACACTATGACACACGCTCATTTTATTTTTGCCCATCCCATTATTTTAGAAGACGTAGTTAAAATTAACAAATAGCAACTTTGGCCACTTAAAATTGTCATATGTCTCTGGGTTTGACAGAGATCTAACACTTTATCAGATGCATGACACTGCAGCATTACATTATGACAGGGCACTTCAAGAAGAAATCATGTCAGTGCTCTGAGCTTAAATAGACAAATCTTTTCAACTGCTATCAGTTCAATAGCAGCTTTCCAAGCTGCAAATGATATAAAACAGGGTAAAATCTAGAGCAGTAAATTCCTCCACAATTCAGTTACCAATAAAGAAAATACTGCAGATCAGGTTAGCGCTATTGTTTAATAGTTGAAGCACATATTTAATCCAGTCCAACCAAAACAAGAACTTAAAGGTCTTTCTATATAAGTCTGACAAACAAAAATATATAGAATCAACTTGACAGTCCTAACTATCTCCTGGAGTATCATGCCACTTTAAAACCATGCCTTTCTAAGCCTATTTTTGAAACACAAATGTGAAATAGGCTCAAGGAGAATCTCAACTCTCATGAATTATCTACGCAGATGGATTTTTTTTTTAAACATGAAATTATGGAATTGGTTTTGCAATGTTTATTTATATATCAACAAAAAATGTGATGTGTCACTCCAGATCAAAAAATGGGTGAAAAGTAAAATCTTAGTCATTCATCCTTAAAGCAGACTAATTGCTAATGTCATTCTATACTGCGGAGATGGATCAGATATCCCCTTTTGAAATTAACAAGTGACCACTGCATTTATTGTGGTTTGGTATGTTTTCCAACTTGACTATTCCAAATTGCATCACTGCAAAGCTTTATACCTATATTTTCAACCTGCACTAAGCCCAGTGCCAGCAATAGCGTGTGTATAGTGGCAGAACTTTCACGGAACAGATTGTTTAGTATAAAATACAGAAAGAGTTGCCGGCTGGTAACTAAATTGATCACAGTATGATTTTATTTTTCAGGTGCCAGTTTTACAAAATAATTTATTTACAGTAACATGCCCATGGAAATGCCATAGTATAGGGAAACCATCTTCATACATTCTATGAAAGCCAAAGACTTTTGAGTTGATATCAGAAAACTGATGCAAGCTCTAAATGGCTAAGGTACTGAACTGGGACTGAAGAAACCTGGATTCTATTCCTGGCTTTCCCATGGGCCTTCTGGATGATCTTGGGCAAATCACTTCACCTCTTTTTACCTCAGTTTCCCATCTGTAAAACTGAGATGATACTTACTCCCCTTTATGAAGCACTTTGAGATGTACAAATGAAAAGCGCTAAGTTTTATTAGAATGTAAGGCAAATATTCTGCTTCAGTGATATTAGAGAAACCATGTCAAAGTTCTCTTGAACTAATGGCTAATCAATCTGACAGGATTAAGACATTCTAGTCTCAGAGCCAATAAGGCATAATGGAGTGAGGTGGCCAGCATTGCATCTGACTACCTAACCCAACAGATCAGGTACCCATTTTGCAGCTGGATGAACTGAAGGTTGCCTTTCAGTGTGAGATCAAGCAAGACTGAAACACACAAGCTTCAGGAGTGTAGGTAATCATCTCAGACATTCAACCACTGCAATACACTAAAGAAACTGACACTTACCTATTTAGAATCTTTAAAGTTGCAACCAATAAATGTAATTTCATATGTTTGCCATAACATTTGCGCTTGACAGAAAATGAACCACTGAATTAGAAAGCCTTACTGCATGCATTAAGTTAACAATTGAGCATTTTAAGGAAAGAGGGAACAAGTGGAATGAATTTGTAGCAAAATATGAATTTTTTTTATTAAAATAATGTATGCTTATAGCACTGTAACCCTTTAGAGACCCAGTCTAAAAATTCGGATATATTCTCCTACACTCTAGGCCTAGAAAGCAATACACTTACATGGAGCCACATGGACTTCAAGGAGACTGAATGTATGCAGGTGAGAAGGCAGATCTCTCTGCTAAATCTGGCCTCATTTTGTATTACACACACACACACCCCTGTGAAGCCAAGCACTCAAACATTAAGGAATGACGGAACTAAGGTTGCCTGTGCAGCCTCAATTTGGTGCCCTTTTGTGTTTATATTCTGTAGGCTACAGAATATATCAAAATGCATATGCACAAGGAGGCCAAACTGAGGTTGCACAGGCATCCTTAATTCTAGGATTTCTAACTTTTGAGTCCTTGACTGTGCATCCTTAGGGTTCTTTTAACATGAAAAACTAGGTTTTTACCAAAACAAACTAAAAGAATCCGAACTTCCATCAAGTGGCACCACACACTAGGTTGGAACCTTTAGATCCACTAAACAGACCTCTGTCACTTGAACTAACTTGAATAACTGAGAGCAGCAGTAAGTTGTCATCCTCTAGGTGGACCAACACTAACAGGGTCTATGATTCTGCCAGAGGGTTTCCACAGATACTTGCTGACATGACAGGAATGGTGAGATGCCAAAATCTTTGTTTCCATTCCAACTGCTGGAGGGGCGTATCCTCCAATGGTCACAGACTTCTGACCAGTCCCCAAAACTGTCCTTCCTCCAATCCTGTCTCTTCCTCACCCCATCCATATTCTCCTAATCTAGTCAGTCCATCTCTATTACTCAAATTTCTAATTCCAGTTCCAGTCTCCTTACCCAACCAGTCCTAGTTCCCCCACACAGCTCCTCATCCAGTCTGTTTTTCCCCCTCGCACTGGCCTCTAGTCACCCCCATGCTCCCTGTCCCCACAGGCTCCCAGTGCTGCTCATCCAATTTCAGGGTCTACTCCCCTTGCTTCCTGGTCCCAGGGCATTATGAGGCCAGTACACCCCATCCTCTGGGGGTGGGGGGAGAGCAGGGTAGGCCCACAGGTAAAGCTAATAGGACTCCCTGGACTGCAGGGAAGCACAGCCTAATGACCAGAGCCAGCAGGGCTCTCCCTGGCTGCAAGGAAGTGCAAGCTAAGGGCCAAAGTCAGCAGGCCTCCCCTTGGCTGCAGGGAAGCATGGACTAATGGACAAAACCATTAGGGCTTCCCTTGGTTGAGGGAAGTGTGGTCTAATGGCCAGAGTCAGTGGGAGGTGGTTCAGTGTGCTGCCCCCCAAAGGGCGCAGCCAGGTACAGGGACCTAGGTCCTCTGTGCTCTACTGGGTCCCAGCCCAGGGCCTTGGCAGTGGCAAATGGGTTCACCACTAAGTCAGCAGGGAATCTGCCCACAACATGCTGACTGCCTCTGGGACACTGGCTAGTCCCTCCCTGGGCTACCTCCTACCATGACTCCTGCAGTTGAAGTCAAGGTGTCTTCAGAGTCTCTGGGCTCCTCAGGTGGTGACTGCAATCTCCCTGGGGCATCCTCAAATACTTTGGCCCCTACCTGTATCTCAGCATCTCCAGCTCCCACGGTCTGGGATCCTGGCTGCTTCTCGGCTGGAGAGGTGAGACTGAGCTAGGCTGCTCCCTTTTATACTGCAGCAGCAGTTGGAGTATGCCCAGCAGGGTCGAGGGGAGGGTTGTGGTTTCTCCTGCTAAGAGTGCTGCTTTAACCCCTTCTGCTCCAGTGCAGGGCCAGTATACCCCATCACACGAGGTCTTTGCCCAGCCAATCCCCACCATACCCAGGCTCCTCATTGGATCTGTCTCCTCCCTCCCTCACATTTCCTTTCCTCCACTGCACTGGTTCCAAGCCCCAGTCTAGTCTCCCCTCCCAGCTCATCATCAGATCTGTCTTTCCCTCAAGCCAAGGGCTCCCAATCTCCTCAGCTCCCAGCCTCCTCTCTCAGCCCTACAGCTGGTCCAGTTTCCCTTCCTATCCAGACCCTGTTCTCCTTCCTCAGACACCCTGTCTTCTCCCCTCCCAAGGGTCCCTGTCTCAGTTGGCTCTCCACATCCCTCTCCCAGCACTGGCTCTTCTCCCATGTGCATTCAAACCAGGCAGCTTTCTCCTCCATGCTGCCTGAGCCCATCACTGGCATCACAGAGAGTACAGGAAAGGCAGGCTCCCTGCTTTCAATTCCAGTGCCCAGAGACTTGGACCCAGCCTGTCCCATGGAAGCCCAGAGCTGCAATGGCAAAGAAAGTCCTGCTCAGTAAGCTGCAGCCACAGGCTGGAACATTGTCAGCACAGATAGAATCCTCAACATTCTGAGCAATGAAGCTCTAGCAAGTCTCTGCTGGTTCATAACTTGGCCAAACATGGGTAGATTTTCAAAGGGATGGCAGAGGCATATCCCAGATACAAAGACCACACCCCTCAAGCTCCTGCTCCAAAGCATGGTGTCACTAGAGCCTCTCAAATGAAATGTCACTTTAAAAAACAAAAAACAAAAAAAACGTATCGGCAAATCAACATTTTCCCTACCCTCATTCTCTGAAACTGTGGAACCATTTTGGCTGAAGTTTTTCAGAATCATTCAGCCAGAGACAGACACATTGTATGGAAAACTTCAGCACAAACAGTAAAAGTGTGACAAAGTGATAAGGAACTTAAAACAGGGTCTTATAAAGAAAAGTACTGAGCAGTTCTATCAGCCCCATATAGAGAGTAGGCATATTATTGCTTACGTAAGAAAACCGTCTGTCCTGTCAATAAATTGTTTCTTTAATTTTAAAAAGTAGTTAATAAAATTGAAGTGCTCTGTACTACAAGCCAGGGATAAATGGGAAAGTGATAAGAGTAAACAGAAAATGGATACTGTGAACACAAAAATACATACTTCACCGTCTGAAATGCAGGGCTTATAAAATGTGGTCTCATGGACTATTCCCATCATACAAAGAACCAGCAGAAAAATAGAAAGGGCAGATCAAAACTTTCCTTGAGGTTTGATTTAAGGCCCACTGAAGTCAATGGGAAAGCTTCCACTGATTTCATTAGGCTTTTGGACTTGACATTAGATCATCATAAAATGGTCATGGGATTAACACATGCTCTGAAAGTAAAGTGGAATTAACATTTCACTGCCATCCAAGAACCTCAGCACACTTTATGGAAGTTAATGAGTTATGCCTCAAAAAAATGCTTGCAAGGACAAAAAGCATTACCACCTCCATTTTACAGACGAGAAACAGGCACAAGAGGTTAAGTGCCTTTCCCAAGACTGCAAGAAAGTCTGTGCCAGAGCTGGAAATAGAACCCAGGTTTCCTTGTGCTGTGCTTTAGCCACAAGGCACCGTTCCCTCAATAAAAGTGGATGGGTACATAACACTGCTGTATAGCCAAAATGCTTCTGAAATAAATGTAGTCAAACTTTACTAATTCTGGGTCACTGAGAACGAAAATGATGCTTAAAATTGTTGATTGGCTCTAGTTTCTCACAAGAGTAAAGACAGAGCTGTTGGGCTCCAGACTACAGCAGTGGATCTCCTGGAAGGTGATGTTAGGGTTTCCATGTTCCATGACTGTCAAAGGATCTTGTCCCATTCCTTCTTGATGGAAGGTGATCTTGTAGCCTGCAAGAACATCGATGGTGTGATGGCAGCCCTCAACATCGTTCACGATCCAGATGAGTGAAGACTGTTCATTGATTCATCGAAGACGAGTCTTAAAGCTATTTTGCTGCATAATGGCAATGTTTTGCCATCAATTGCAGTTGGTCATGCGTCCATATGAAGGAAACCTATGACAACAGGAAAACTTTTGAGGTGCATAAACTATGACCACATCAGTGGCAGCTTTGTGGTGATTTGAAGGTTGTTGCTCTCTTGCTTGGTCTGCAGACTGGATACACAAAGTACTGCTGTTTTCTCTGTGAATGGGATAGTTGTGCAAGAGATTCCCACTACATCAAGAAAGATTGGCCACTCCAGTCATTGGAGCCTGGGAGGAAAAGTGTTCAGCATCCACCTGCTTGTTGAATCAAGGAAGATTTTGTTACACCCTTACCATCAAAGCTGGGTCTGATGAAGAACTTTGTCAAGGCCATTGACAAAACACAAGCAGCTTTCAAGTACCTCCGTGGAAATTTCCAAGGTTAATGAAGCTAAGATAAAGGAAGGTGTCTTTGTTGGTCCTCAGATTCATGAACTTCTTCGAGATGATGCATTTGACCATGCACTGCGTGGCAAGGAAAGACGACATGGAAAGCCTTCCAGTTGTGGCAATAAATTTTCTCGGAAAACAAGGCAGACAACTACAGGTTGTTGATGGAAAACTCCTCAAGGCATACAAAAGCCTTAGTTGCTACATGTCACTAAAGATACATTTTTTTCACTCTCATCTAGATTTTTTCCACCGAACTGCGGAGCAGTGAGCGACGAGCACGACGAGCGATTTCACCGGACATTGCAACAATGGAGAAACGCTATCAGGGCAAATGGAGCCATCAATGCTTGCAGACTATTGTTGGACAGTGAGAAGAGATGCTCCATTTAATGATACAAGAGACAAGCCAAGAAGCGCCGTGTAGAACTGAATAGGACTAAATATGAACATAATAGTTTTTTGCCTTTTGTTTCATAATAAATTTTATTTATATATCCTTTTGCTGATTTTAAAGTGTTACATAAACAGGACAGGTGAAATATCATGTAAAGCAACCATAAACACATGAAAGACCTAGGTTTACAATTATGATTAAAACTCTATTATCTACACAATATACATAGATATAAATGTAAAAACTTAAATTTTAGAAACCGTAGTCAGTTGTTTTAATTGTCATATTTGAATTCAACACATCAAAATACACAATAAATACCACATTTTATCTCTGAAGCAGACGACTTCTCAAAAATTTTAGACCAGTGTATCAGATAAAAGATACAGAAAGTCAAGCTGAGAAGCTTGAAAATAATCTGAAATGATGACGATAATAAGGGCTTTGCAGCTTCTGTAAAACAGGCTAAATGGAGCTCAGAGGGGGAAATTGAAAGAGTGGAGAAACGTAGGAGAGCTAATGTGTGAGCACTGAGAATTCCTGCAGGTAAGGAGGGAGCAGTTGATGAGGAAATTGGTCTGCTACTACAAGAAGTGTTATAAGAATTCCCACTAGAGGCTGAGGGAACAGGAGCAAAGCAGGTCTAATAACTGAAGTGATGGCTGCCACATACACTTACTCCTCTCACTTATGGCCAGATAATGGGCAAACCTGTGCACATCAGCAGTCTTGTACTCCCCTGAGCCAGTCACCCACATCCCAGGAAGCACTTGCCACAAAGCTGCTACTCTCTTCTCACACAGGTAGGAGGTGAGATGGCAGAGTCCTGGCTCTGCTCTGCCAATGCTTCAGGCAGTGCAGCTTAACTAACACACCAGGGGATGTACATGAGACAAGGCACAAGGAATTGGGAAGTAGGTGGCCCCTGAGTCACAATCTGGTTTCTGGGCTGTTCCTGAGGCAACTCAACAACATGTGTCCCATACTTAAGGCTTGTGGCAACACATAATTGCTGTAAATCAGAAGTAACTCCACTGAACTCTGTGGAGTTAAGGGGCTAAAATGTTGTAAGGGATAGAAGAGATTGGCCCAGAGAGTGCAGATGTGAAACATTCTGAGGGTAATCAGTCTGAAATTCTACTTGCTGAGCACACTGTAAATTCTAGCATCCCAGCTGTAGTTCCCTTGCATCAATACAATACGATAATATTTTTTAAATGAGCCTATAACAACTATTGAAACCAACTCATAAAGCTGACCTTTAAAATCCCAAATTATTCTGCATTATATAGCTTGAGAGAGAACTCTTCCTTCGTGCTTTGTAATTTATTTAATAGAACATTACATCTGATAAATACATTTTTGTATCTTCCTCACCTAAAGCAAAAAGATTTTCCTTCTGTCTTGAAATAATTTTGCATGTGTGTGTATGTGAGAGAGAGAGAGACAAAGGACAAGAATTCAGATAATCATATGCAGTATCTTCCATGTAAAACCACAAGTGCCCTCATTATTTTAACAAGCAAGCAAATAGAACAAATACCTTATTCTTCAGCTCTAGCAAATACAATTTTAAAAAATTGTTTATGATCTTAACTAATCATCCATTAGTGATAATTAATTATTTTTATTCCTTTTGTAGTAGATTCATTGTTTGTATTTGTGCTGTTGGGTGACCAAAGGGAATGGTCTCAACTTAGTTCCTTGTGGAGAACAGTGGTCACCTCACAAAAAAATACTGCCACAAATAGAATCTGTGCAATCTCAATAAGACACACCAAAGTCTTAATGGGAACAGGAAATAACTACGTTCTCACTGCTAGAGATGATCCCTCCAAGCTATAGTTCACGTATATTGGTGGAACGCTTTGAAGACCCTATACTGAGGCCGTCTAGGTTGCACCTAAAGTCATCTGCAGACAGATTGCAGTTCCGTTACTATCAGTCTAGAACTTCTGATTCTAACATGGAGAGCTGTGCACAATGGAGCGATACTAGATGTCAGACAGGTACTGGGACCACCTGACTAGTACAGATTACATGGTTCAGTGCAAGTCAAGGTCTGAAAGGCTGCAGGGCACATCTCTAGCTGCTGTGTGCTAAAAGGAGTTTATTTGACTAGGTGCTTTCCCAGCAGACCATGCCTTACAGCTCTAGAGAACCAAGAGGCAGGCTTGCTTGGCTCCCTCAGCACTAGAGTGCTGAATTGTAGTCTTGCTCTGCTGCTGCACTGTTGTGCTGTAGGAATTAAAAAAAAATTAATAATAAATAATAATAATAATAAAAAATAAAAAAGGCTCCCCATGACTCCTCCATGCCCCCATACAACACCAGGCAGAGTTTGACCCAAAGTATATAAGCAGTTGGAATTTATGCTATTTTTCTACATCTGTGTTCCATAGTAGGAGAGCAGTAATATCAATATGCAAATACCTACATTATGTCTGAAATAATGTGTTCAGATAGACCATAGAATTTAAAATTGCTGGGGAAATGGATTGTCAAAGCTCCCTAAAGGTTAGAATCTAGAAAACGAGAGCAAAATAAATCAAACATTATAAAGAATGAATATTTTTAGGATGATTGAACAGAAATGGTTGTGTTTCCTTTCGCATATTTTCTGAGATTTATAGCATCTCACCAAAATATTTAAAGCACATCTTTAAGCAACACGTTGCTGATTTTGCAAAGTGAGCAAATGAAATTTTTTAATTCCATTTGCTAAATAACCTATTTTATTGCCTATTTGGTAAAGTGGCACAGTTGCTGACTGTTCTTCATAGTGGACAGAAGCTTTTGACTATTCCACAAATGAGGTAGTGAAATTGCCTATTGTTCAAAGGAGGCCATTTTTCAAAATCTGTCTAACATATGTATTTGCTACTTAAGCCTATCAAATCTGCTTACAAAACAGCCTTAAAAATTATACAGAAGAGAAACATTTCTATCTACGGCTTTCATGCAAGAAGTCACACACAACATCAATGAGTAAGTTCATTCATATCACATGGCTTACATACATATTAGAATTAAATTTTGGTTCTTAGGTTACAAAGTTTTCATTTCTGATTAATAAAGGGGAATCACGTGGTAGATTTTGAGTATGGGGGGCCAGATTCTGAAGTCTGTATTCAGGTTTGATTCAGCCTTATTGAGGCAGAACTCCTATTGACTTCAGTGAGAATTTTGACCATGTAAAAACTGAGCAATGACCTCCCAATTTGTCAGAGAAAAATGAGATATGGGCCAAATGTATCAGAATCTCAAATCCAGACAGTAAGAACTTCAGGGAGTGAAGGGTTCAGATTCAAATCCCACAATCCAAGCCCATTCATTCGGTTTTGGTCCGGGGCCAGATCCAAAGCTGGAAATGAACTTTTCCCACTGTCAGTGTGGCTATACCCAATATTTCTTAAGAACTGATCTCCTCAAAAGATTTAGGCTCAAGAGCACATACATCATGAAATCAATTGATGGTAAAAATCTAAAACAATCTGGGATTGGAGGGTCTTTGCAAGATTTCAGTTGCAATGATTCCACACCTGAACCTTAGCTCTGATGATTTATTCTCAAAACCAAATGCTGAACCTTAGCCTGGGTTCCGATTCTAAACTAGTAGAAACAAAGCATTACACATGCAAATAATAAGGTCCACATGATATTTTCAAGCCAGGTGCAAATATGTACATACATGCGTTACTTGCTCAGCACAGCTCAAAAGTAAATGGAGAATGGGATCCAAACTGGAAAATAAATGAAATTTCAATTAAGAAAAGTTAGATTTCATAGAATTGTAAAAGTTACACTAGGAATCTCTCGAATCAGACAGACGTTCTCCTCAGGCTTTACAATGCTTCCAGATGTCTGGATTAGAACAATGAGGGCTCATCCCAGGCTCGGGGACACAAGATAACAGGATCTCACTGAGGACTATTTGTAAAATAAATGCAGGCTCTGAATTCAGTTCTTAGCCCTTGCTCAGGCACGTAACCCCATGCTTTGGGTGTCCCTAAGCCTCTGAGTACCAGATGCAGGGACCAGATGGGAGGGGATGGATCACTTGATAATTGACCTCTTCTGTTCATTCACTTTGAAGCATCTGGCATTGGCCACTGTCAGAAGACAGGATACTGGGCTAGATGGACCATTGGCCATTCTTATGTTCACTTACATGGTGCTTTTCACCCATGTTTCAAAATGCTTTTCAAAGGAGGAGCAAATATCTTTATACCCATTTTAAAAAAGGGGAAAACTGACATACATAGTCTTAATCCAAAAGCTACTGAGTTCAATTGACTTTGAATCTTTTCCCTTCAATGGGCTTTGAATCAGGCCCCTAGTGAGACTGTGGCATAGCTGAGAATAGATATTATGAGCTAACCACTGAGAAATACTGTGTCAAGTTCTAAAGCTGCTGCGGAAATCCTATATATATATTTTACTCACTTGTGATTTTGAAACTTGACAACATACACACAGTGTGTGTGTGTGTATATATATTAACACAGCACTTTCTTTATAATTCAGGTAGTAGATTAATATATGACAGAAAAATATATGTAAAGATATTTAAAAGTCAACCACACGACAGGGCCGCCCAGAGGCAATTTGCCCCAGGCCCCGCAGGCCGCCCCCCAGAAAAGAATGGCTGAGCTCCTGCCCCGGCCTGACCCCACCTCTGCCCCTCTCCCAGAGCCTCAGCACAGCCAGGAGCTTCCCTGAACACCGCTGCAGCTTGGCTCTGGCGGGGCCCTTGAGCTCTGCCCTGCTCAGAGCCATGTGAAAGGGGGGGCTGCGAGCTTTGTCCTCTGACCTGGAGCTTGCGTCCCGCCCTTATTCACGAGCGTTTGAGTGGGCGAGCTCAGGCGCCCCACTGGAGCACACTGCACCTCTGTCGAGGAGCTCCTGGCTGCACTGAGGCTCTGGGTGGGGAGTGGGTAAGGCCGGGGCAGGAGGTTGGCTAAGGGCAGGAAGTCCCGGGGACAGTAGCCAGAGAGGGGCAGAGGTTGGGGACGGTGAACGATGGGGGGTTGGATTGTGGGCGTTCCGGAGGTGTGTCAGGTGGATAGGGGTCGGCCAGTCAGGGCAGGAGCAGGGGTGGGGCCGAGTGTGGTTGCGGGTGGGTTCTCTGGGGATGATGAAGGACAAGGAGGAGATGGGTGTTTGGGTTGGGGGCAGTAGGGGCGGAAGTGGTGGGGGCAGATAGGGGCGGGCCAGGCTGCTTTGGGCACAGCCTTCTCTACCCTAAAGCTCTCGCAGTTTGAGCGTGGTGCTAACAGCTTGCGTCTTGCTTTTCCCATTGGGCTACTATCCCTGTTCACTTCTCAATGCCAATTATAGTCATAGATTTAATTTCGCTGCGAGAGATTCATGTCAGGGGAGGGTAGCTTCTTTAATTAGCCACTGGGGCAGGGATCCATGAGAAGAGCATATTTCTACACACTCATATTCTTCCGACCCTACCAAGGAGACCGCCCCTGCTTCCTGAGGCTTCAGAGAGTATTCTGATCTTCAAACTTTTGTCATGGTGACCCTTTCACATAGCAAATCTGCGTGCGACCCCGCCCTTTAAATTGAAAACACTCTTTTTTATATTTAAACACTATTATAATGCTGGAGGAAATCGGGTTTTGAAGTGGGGGCTGACAGCTCATGCCCCAGTAATAACCTTGTGACCCTGAGGGGTTCGGACCCCAGTTTGAGAACCTGGGTTAGTTTAATTTTAGCACCCTGTGTCCATTCACATGGATGTGCTATTTTGAGCATGTCAGTGTTCCACGAATAGGCTCATCCCAGTTCTGGAACAAGCTCAATGCTCAGTTCGTGGCGTATTATATAGTCTAACTATAAGACAGACCCAGTAACAGTCTCCAGTTTGTGAGGGCCCCATGGAGCCAGTCTCTAGGAAACATAATGGCATGTAGGTTAAGTTCCTTAATGCCTATTAGCCAGGATGGGTAAGGAATGGTGCCCTAGCCTGTGTTTGTCAGAGGGTGGAGATGGATGTAGGAAGAGATCACTTGATCATTACCTGTTAGGTTTATTCCCTTTGAGCACTTGGCATTGGCATTGTTGGTAGACAGGATACTGGGCTGGATGGACCTTGGTTTGACCCAGTATGGCCGTTCTATGTTCTAAGCTAAATGAACCAAAGTTATGGCGAGCAGGGGAGGTCAAGGAAGCCAGCAGCGTATCAGAACTAGAAGGCTCTCTTGCTGGGATAGGCTCAGGCATTTGGTCACAAGCTGAGGTGGTTCAAAAGTTTTGGATTTTTTTTAAGCAGAATTTTGTATTGTTTCTTTAAACAATCAAACACAGCAAGCAGCAAATATTTGGCCACACACTTCTGAAACCCCAAACCATATTCAGGTTTTGGAAGGCTAATTTCACCTTTTCAATTAAAAAAAACAACAAATTTTGAAGGAAAGTAGACATTGTCTGTGATTTTTTTCCTGCTTTTTAAAAACCCCTAGTTTTCGATCCATAAAAAGTTTTGACGGAAAACATTTGTCCAACCCTTAATGAGCTTTACTGCCTTTTAGCACTAGCTGATTCTGAGAACCAGTGATATCTTGTAAAGAAGTTCTCAAAACTGGGTTTGTGCCAAGATGTGGAAGGTTTATTTTTCTCAAGGCTGCCCGTGGGGGAGCAAGTGGGGCAATTTGCCTGGGCCCCGCAGGGGCCCCCACGAGAATATAGTATTGCAATTTTTTAATGGAAGGGCCCCTGAAATTGTTTTGCCCCAGGCTCTCTGGATCCTCTGGGCAGCCCTGGCACAGGAAGAGATGATTTGCCTTTAAGGATAAAAATTCAGTCATACATCAAGAGCTTAATAAATCCCGTCTTCACTTACAGTATAAATATTATTCTAAGGAAGAACTAATTGGTTTCCTATTGATATACAAATATAAAAGCAAACCATGCATGAAGTAATGCTTATTTCAAGGGAACTGGATGGATCAGGGGATTAGCAAGGGGTTAATGAGCCTTTAATTCTATTTCATTGATCTGAATAAGGCCCAGGACAGTAGTGACTTGAGACATACAGTGTGAAGTTTCATGCACAAAAATGAATCTTTGATTTTGGGCAATTTTGTACATCCAAAGATGAGTTTATCCATAGAAGTGGGTGACAAACAAATAGAACTGTAATTTAGCTACATGAATGAAGGGAGGGACAAGTTGGATTTTTTGGTGTTGGATCATGTCATACAGGACTATCCAGTACCCGCCCAGGTATTCAGATACCCCTCAACACTGTTTGCCTGAGCACTTCAAATGAATTAAATCATGTCAGAGCTTTCTCACTTCCTTTCCTAACAAGGTGGTCTGGGGAATTTTACTGGGGGTTTGTGGGAAAGAGGTAAACAGTGAAGTGGCAAAGTTTGTGATGAGACAAAATTTCTCAATATAGTTAAGTCCAGAGCAGACCACAAAGAGTTACAAGGGACCTCACAAAACTGGGTGACTGGACAGCAAAATGGCAGATGAACTTTAATGTTAATAACTGCAAAGTAATGCACATTGGCAAACATCATACCATCTGTACATATAAAATGATGGGGTCTAAATTAGCTGTTACCATTCAAGAACGATCTTGGAGTCACTGTGGATAGTTCTCTGAAAACATCCACTCAATGTGCAATGGCAGTCAAGAAAAGCTAAGTGTTAGGAACCATTAGGAAAGGCATAGACAGTAAATAATGTAATCCCACTATATAAATCCATGGTACACCCACACGTTGAATACTGCATGCAGTTCTAGTCACCCAGTCTCAAAAGGAATATATTAGAAATGGAAAAGGTACAGAGAAGGGGAACAAAAATTAGGGATATAGCATAGCTTTCATATAAGGAGAGAATAAGACCAGGAAAGTTCAGCTTGGAAAAAAGACAACTAGGAGGGTGGGAGTATGATACAAGTTTAAAATAATGAATTGTGTGGAGAAAGTGTGTTATTTGCCCCTTCACATAACACAAGAACCAGGGGGCACCCAATGAAATTAATAGGCATCAGGTTTAAAAAACAAACAAAAGTACTTCACACAACACACAGTCAACTTGTGGAATTTGTTGCCAGGGGACATTGTGAAGGTCAAAACTACAACTAGGTTAAAAAAAAAAGAAAGAATTAGGTAAGTTCACTGAGGATAGGTCCATCAATGGCTATTAGCCAAGATGTTCAGGGATATAACCCCATGCTCTAGGTGTTCCCAAGCTTCAGATTGCAAGATACTGGGACTGGGTGAAGGGATGGATCACTTGATAATTGCCCTGATCTGTTCATTCCCTTTGAAGCACCTGGCATTGGTCACTGTCAGAAGACAGGATACTAGGCTTGATGGACCATTGGTCTGACCTAGTGTGGCCATTCTTATGCTCTCACGTTCGTGTGAAGATGTGAATTTTGCAGAAAACCACAGAGTTCAGTGGTTATTCTTGTTTTTTCCCCTAGCAGGAAGTTCCTCATTCTTGTTCCACTTCCTGAGAAGTTTCTAAGCTCCCACAGACATGAACTTCCAGTCCTTCCATTGGTCAACAACTTTGTTCCAGTGGAATGCAGCTGGGAGATAATGCAGCAGGGAGAGAAATATAATTTCTCAGGTAGCCAGGACAGATTCCATATAGGTCTCTGAAGATCAGGATAGCAACTGTGCAACGGACTCTGTTCCATGGGCAGACAGTGCAGAGAGCAGTATGGCAGGGAGTATTTTACATTTCCAGATTTCTTCACTCACTTGTTAGTCCCGAACTTGACAGCTTTCCAACTAGAAAGGCCATATAGTAAAAAACATGAAAATACCAGAGCTATGCTATGCATGAAAGTAGACAATGAACCAACCTCCCAGTAGTAAAATTAGATATGGAATAAGAGTAAGTTGCCTCTCCCCACACAGAAAATCCCACAGTGAGTCAGGTTCAACAAAACAATACTACCTCTAAAACTACACTGTAAGCCAATCTCAGCTATGGAAAAATATCCCAAAAGGTTTGGAATTGGAATGCTTAATGAACTACCCAATCCTGTGGTAGCCCGCACCACGCCTCTTTCCCCGTCAACTGCTCCTGCTACATACCCTCCTCCCAGTATCACCAAGCAGAGATTTGATGTTTGTCTCCTTGGGAAGATGGTAGAACAGTGGTCTGCTACCTCCATCTAGCATATCTTGTGAATGTCACGCCCTTTCCCAGCCTGCCACGGAGACCTACCAGAAAGTCAGAAAGGCTCCAGCTGACTCTACTCTTTACATGGGTGAAGCCATTCCCAGCTGGATTTTGCAAACTTTGTAGGTTCAGATATTTCTTTTTATTCTTATCTAATGCAGAAATTGAGAACAACAAAATTAGTCTAGAGTTACTCTAGATTTAGATTAGCATAATTAAAATGAGAATTTGGCCCAAGGTTGGGATAAACTTCAGAATTTTAGGCACTTATGCAAACTGAAATGTACCTCCAGTGTTTTAAAAATTTGCCTGTACCTCATCACAATGGACGCATGTAAAACAATTTTCAGATTACTAAGGAAAATAACTATATTCCATATGGACATTTAGGTATACAGGCTGTACATTTTATCCTGCCCGCTACCTGGTATCTGACTTGTCTTTAGACCATAAGCTCTTCCAGGCAGGTACTCTTATTTTATGCTGTACAATGCCTAGTATTATAGAGCTCCATTCAAGTTGACCACTAGCACTACCCAAAATACAAATAAGAAATAATAGATTCTAATGGTTTATCCTGAGTATATAGTAAGTAAATAAATATTGCACCAGTGTTAACTGTATAAATGATATTGGAATGCATACTGTGAGGTATTTATAATCATACTGGAGTAAATGTTTACTATTTAATTGAACCTGTTTAACCCAATAGTAGAAAAATATCTTACAGCCATATCAAACAAGAAAGCAATTGCTAATGAAGCTCACTAAATTGCTACTTTATACTTAGCTAGTTTGCATATTATATGCAGTAATTTGCAACAAAACCGTCTTGCCCCATTTTTCAGCAAAGATTAATAGCTGATTGGCGTACTTAAATTTCCTATTATTAAAGATTATTTAGATACGGTGCTACAATGTATTTGCTACTGTAATGTAACAATGCACTGCATTCTGGACATACCATACCATTAAAGATGGACTATGGTTACCAAAATGTTAATATATTTTGTAATATATTGTCCTTATGTGTGTTCTCTTACTTGTTCATCTGCAGAATTCAGCAATGAGCTTCTTTGTCACTAATACAGATTAGTAAAAATCTACTGTATTGCCATTCACACCAATTGAACACAGGCAGATTACAAAGCAACATTCAATATTTATACAGGCTACTATTACTTCAGACTATTATTATCCAAGCCAAACAGCCAAAAAGTACCTATTTCTGGATTTCCAACAACTTATTTTAATACGAAAATAAAGTAACTGACAATCCCTGAAAGCTTGAGACTTGACCAAAGATTTGCACATAGTTTATAACTCTCTGCTTTACATAGCTGACCTGGAAAAAAGGACTTTATTTCCCACAAAACAGAGTTATCATGCAAACTGGTTATTCTCAGCCCTCTGGTGTCCACAACATTCATTTGCCATATTCTATAAGTTCACAAAATTTTCTGTGCACACCAAATTGAAAACTCCATTTCACTATGGAAATTTCTTGAATTTAGGACTGGAAAGGAGGAATCAAACTTTAGCAAGTTGAATTTGCACTCTTATCCCATTCACCCTCTGCTAACTGAGTTCAGTTGAGGCCTGCTAGGTCATAGAATCCTGTGCATTCATCCAAAATAGAAAGATTCTGCAGAAGAATAGGTCTTACATCTTTAGTGGTGTTAAAACAGGGATTTGCAGCAAGAAAAGCAAGTAACACAAGGACTGCAGGAAAAGAAATGATGGGAGTCTGCTTTTTCCTTTCCCTTATTTCAAATATTTGTTACATATTTAGTTTTCTTAATAGTTAGTGAATCATAAACTGCTCCTGATTTCTGCATTTTATCTGCTTTTCTTAAGTATTGGGTAAAAAGCTTCAATAATTCATTTAAAGCCTGTGAGTTGTTCACAACCATGTGCAATGAATATTTGTATTTAGTGTCCCTGTTTGATTAGTCATCTAAGCCACATGTGACTCTGCTCCCTGATTGAATGAGTGAAACAAAAACAAAACCACAAAAACAACAAATGACAATCAATAATAAACTTCTGGAATTACTAATTACAAATCAAATTTGGGGAGTTAGGGTTTACCTTCACCAGCCAGTGTTGTCAATTGCTGTGTCTTAATTAGGATTTTAACATAAACTAACGTGTAAATTAACCTAACACACCCTTTTCCCTTTTAATGCCAACATAAAATTTTGTGTCTCAATAAACTTCATCTTTCTAAAGTGTTCAGATACCGGTGTGACAAGTGCAATAGTAACAGTAGTAATCACAGACCGCAAAACCAAAACAAATAAGGAACTGAAAGACAGGGAATGGAAATCAGATGAGCCCACTGAGAGGAGATAACACACATCCAACGTGACGATATTTCTGAGAGCCCCATTTTTGTAGGGTGGTATCAGGAAGCAGCTAATACTTCTTGAGATACTCCATAAGGTTCAGATTAACCACCTTCTGGACACCACTGTTGCTTTATTAAAAATATAGCTGCCAGGACATTACTCTGGTTGTTAAAGTGATTCTCCAGGTTTGATGCTTAGTAAAGGTAATTTGGGGTAACTGGCTCATCTGTAATGAAAACAGTTTTTACGTTTCTGAGAAAATGTATTAAAATGAGGGGGAAAATTAAACAACAGGTGTCAAAGTATCAGAGAGCTCTTAAAGCACCATTAACTTATACACATTTTACACAAAACCCAGTAAGGAACCACTGAGGCCTATAAAAAGTACATGTTATTTTATAAGGCGATGATTTTAAAAAAAGCTGAGGTGCAATTTAAATAAACAAAGGGGGATTTGTTTCCGGGAGTAGCAATGGGGGGTATGTTCTACACAGCCCACATAAGCTTGTTATCTAGCTCAGGATACAATGTTAAAAAAAGCATTTGATTGAATGTAAGAATTCAGTAATCTGTTTCATAATGCTCATAAGCTTAGTGGCAATAAACTTTGCTAAATGCTAAGTTTGAGAAAATGCTGTGCAGGCAGATGGTGAATATGTGCCTAAAGTCTATCCCAAAGCTGCAAACATTACCATCTGCTTCGACACTGATCTCAGTTTCTGTTCAGTGGTATTCGTTAGAACTGGAAATCACATTTTTCCAACCCTCCAGTTTCACACCCTGGCCTCAGTGATGGGACTTCTCCTGCCTTTCTGGTTCAGGCCTTTTTGAATCTATTAGCCCAGAGCCCTAGTGTCAGCTGACAATCCCACAGAACAGCTCATGAATGGTTTTTGAAACATGCAAAGATTTTTTTTTAAATACACCCAATCCTGGACCAGCTGTGTATGCTCCAGGCCTGCCCTGCAGCATAATTTAAAGCAGCCTTAAGCCATTCTAAATTATGCCAGCTGTCAATGCCCCAACTGGCTGATAAGACAGCCAAAGATCAACGGTTATCCAGTCTCAAACCTAAATACCAGCAACAGAGAATGAAGGTGGCATAGGAGTTTTGGACACCAATCTCCATAATTGCTGGACCACTATGCACTGGGAGGATCCTCCCATAGTTACTTACCCAGCCTTTTGTCACCAGAATCTGCCAATGGTGTGGTGTAAACTGCTGACAAAGGCCATGTCTACATCACCATAGCTAAGCTGGCATAACTCCATAGCATGGACACAATATACACTGATGGAAGGGATTTCTCCTCTCACTGTAGACACAACACTTTGCCAAGCAATGGTAGCTAGGCTGGCAGAAGCATTCTTCCATCAACCTATTTGCATCTACACTGGGTTAGCATAGCTAAGGCACTTGGGGTGTGGCTTTTACACACCCCTGAGCAACCTAACTGTATGAATCTAAATTGTAAGTGTAGAACAGGCCAAAGTTAGCAAATTTCTGATTTAGGGTAGGCTTAGTTTCATCCAGTTGTAAATGGAGGGGCCACACACACTGGCCCATGATGCAGCAGAAAACTGTCTCTCAACACGGTATCAAATCCTGATGTCCTTACTCATCCAAAACTCTCTTTGAAATCAGTGGGGATTGCCGGTATGAGTGAAAAGTTAAGTTGATAAAAACCTTCATAATTTGACCCTGAAAAAATAAATAGCTTAAAGGTATATGAAAACATAGCTAACTGGTTTTCAACTATTTTAGAATTCTGAAACTTTCAGCTAAAGATCATTACTGTATTGTTACATATCCAGCAATGTTCAAGGTAGTTGTATATTGCTCATTTTCTCTTCTACCATCACTAAATATTACTTAATATTTGTATTATGCTGGAATAGATGATACTATGATCAGGGTCTCATTGTACCAGACAGAAACAATAGAAAGAGATAATTCCTTGCCACAAACTACTTGAAATCTAAATAGATATAACAGGCAAAGAGTGGGGGATGAAGCGACTTGCTCAAAGCCACATATTAGATCAGTGGCCAAGCCCACTAGACCACATACTGTCTCATATACCACTTCCCACTGGCAGGCACTAGTGACCACCTGGTTCCCTCCCTCTAGGAGCTTGTTGTTCCAGAGACCTTAAAGAGGATTACTATACCAATTACAATCTGGAGTTGGTCCACATTTCTGAAGCAAAAGTTTTCCTGTTGAAAAAATTAGGTTTCGCAGAAAATGGATTTTCTGATGGTAAAAAATATCATTTGAATTGCAAAATTTTAAATTTACAAAAAAAGCATATTATTTTTAATTGAAATTTGTTTCAGCATTCAAAAGGAAAAAAGTATTCTGAAAATTCCAAAATTCTGAAATTTTGGATTTCTCTTAACCCTCTCTTTCCAGGGTTTGTTTTGTTTTTTTTGTTTTCTTCTTCCCCCTTGTCTTCCATTTTTTCCTTTCTTCATTTTAAATGTCCAAAACTTCTCCAACTTTGCAAAATATAAAGAGTGGCAAAAGGAACAACAAAAAACTAACGAGCATTCTGCAGCCTTTCAATTTTTCCTTTGAACATTTTCACTAATGATAAAAAAAAATCCATCCTCCTCTAATAATATCACCTATCGTCATATTCATTTTGGACACACAACACAACCCTCTTTATCCAAAGTTCTGAATGAACTCCCTGATACTTTCAGATTATGGGTGAAAGAGGGGAATCAACCAAAAGGTTTTACAAAAGGTTGTTCTTCAGATTTCCAATCCCAAGGTACAGTGAAGAGAGCACTGGTTGTCTTTACAGCTAAGCCAGCATTCTCATGCACTACACCACCACAAAACATAACTCAAGTTTGTTTAACCAGAGCTCCATAAACCAAAGCCCTGTTCTGGCAAACACTTCCTAACCTAAGTAACTTTTCACGTGTAAGTATTTCCATTGAACTCACTGGGAATTCTCACATGGGCTAGATGTTCATAGGATTTTCACCAGTTTGTATTGCATTATAGTTAATGAATTTCTAAGCAGGTAATTAGCTGATTAACAAAATATTTTTTAACTATATAGCTGACAAAAATCAGTGAAATATGAGCATATTAAAATGTAGTGTCAACATACGGTATCTACACTGCAACCATGGGGTGTAATTTTAGCTCATGTAGACATAGCCAAATTAGTTTTAATCTAGCTAAATTGAGCACTGGAGCAGGCTAGTTGAGTTATAGCTACACAAGCTGCAGTTATAACTTGTGATTGCAATGTAGACTGTGACAAAGTTCCTCCTCTACCTTGGTGGGTCCTGCGCTTATTGGCAGATTTGCTCACCTCAGTGATCTTCCCCACAGTCTGGGTCAACTCCTCCTGTGTCTGATTAGGAGTTGGGAGGTTTAGGGGGAACCCAGGCCCACCCTCTACTCCGGGTTCCAGCCCAGGGCCCTGTGGATTGCAGCTGTCTATAGTGCCTCCTGTAACAGCTGCAAGACAGCTACAACTCCCTGGGCTACTTCCCCATGGCCTCCTCCAAACACCTTCTTTATCCTCACCACAGGATCTTCCTCCTGGTGCCTGATAACGCTTGTCCTCCTCAATCCTCCAGCAGTACACTCTCTCACTCTCAGCTTCTTGCTCCCAGCTCCTCTCTGGCTCCTGTCTGCCTGACTGGAGTGAGCTCCTTTTTAAACCCAGGTGCCCTGATTAGCCTGCCCTGATTGGCTGCAGGTGTTCTAATTAAAGTAGCTATCTCCACTGCCTTCTAGAAAGGTCTTAATTGGCTCCAGGTGCCTTGATTAACCTGGAGCAACTGCCATTTGGTTACCATGGTCCTAGGGATTTGTTTAGCCTGGGACTAACATACCTGTTTCTCAGTACTTTACTGTAGCTATCTGGCCTTGCCCCATCACAAGACATACTATGTGGACAGTTGCACAAGACACTGGATAGGCATTTAATTTTTTGATTACTCAGAGTCTTCTGTTTCGAGTATTATTTCTCAGCATCATGTCTGAGCCCAGCAGCAGGAACACTGGAGACATTCCCATTTTGAGTTTTTCCAGAACATTTTTCTAGCATTCTGTTAAATGTAACCATAAACATATTTAATTTATGGAGATTCTGGCTGGCTTTGAATCACATTTTTCATATACTTTGTTTCATGATTCATCTTATGAGGGAAAGAATGGTCTTCACATTCAGCATTGGACTAGGACTTGGGAAATCTGCTTAAGTAGGCTTGAGCAAGTCACACAGAGTGAAGTTTTCAAAAACATCTAAGTGATTTAGGACGAAAGGTTCTATGGACTTCCAGTGGGACTTGCCTAAGTCACTTAAGTGCTTTTGAAAATCCCATACTAAAGCTACATGCCTCCATTTCCCTATTTGTAAAATGAGGTTATTGTTTCTCTGTATCACAAGAGTGTTATGAGGATACCTGTATTAAGTTCTGTGAGATACTCTGACTCTATGTTGATTGGGCAACATAGGCATCTAGATATATAAAAGAATGAGATGTCTTAAGGTTATAAAGTGCTTTGGAAGAATAAAAGAAAAAAATCTAACACCCCAGCTCAATTTTCCTTTTATAGAACATGGGTTCTATATGGGTTCATGCTGTTAAACATTTTTCCTATATATTTTCCACCATAACTTTTGTATGGATCTACTTTGAGGTTCATCCTAGATGTGAAATTTATTCATTTTAATTTATTTGTATTTGGTGAGTTGCCCTGATATTTCTATTATGGAGACACAGTGTGGATCCTTATTTACAATATTTATGATGGGCCAAGGGCTGTAACTTGGTTTAAATTTAGAAAAATGGGAATTCAGGAAGAATAATCAGGAAAAGTGTCCTAACAATGAAATCTACTAGAAGGTAAAATATTCTCTTGAGGAAAATGGAAGATGCTCTATTACTTGAGTAATTTAAAACTCTACTGACCAAAGTAGTCAAGAATATACTTCTTGGAGAATGGACACAAATGAAAAGACCTAAAATCTTAAATCAGAGGATTCTATCATTTTATGGTATTAACATTTGTCGTATGTTACCCATCAGAAGTAACGTAATGCTCGAGGGCTGCCTGGATCTTGAATTCATAAGCATACATCAGTGTTAGCCAGTTCAGAAACGAATGAATAGTAACCAAATTTTACTTCTTTGTAGAAAAGAAGAAAGTAAGAGTCTGATACAAGTTACCTTGTCCTCACTGGGAATCCTGTCTGAGGGAGTTGAAAGCTGCCTTTAGAACTTTCCAGGGTTAGCCTATGGATTGGCTTCCCGGGCCATATGTACACTTGGAGCTGAGGTGCCATTCCCAGCTTGCACAGATGCTCGGTGAGAGCAAGCACAAGTGTAAGTGTAGTTCAAATAGTAGCCACAGTAACACAGGAAGTAGCAAGTGCCAGTCCAGGGTAGCTGCCCTGAGTGCAAACCCACTTAGACCCTGTGGTTACATACTTGTGGCAGTTCGCATGTGCTGTCGCTCACCGTTAGCTGTGCTACTGCAGCTACACTTCTGGTTTTAGCACGCTAGTTCAATGAGCGCTAGCGTGAGTGGTTTTGTGCAAGCTGGGAATCACAGCCCTACCGCCGAGTGCAGACTAGGCTTAGATTAAATTCATGCCAATAAGAAGCTCTTTCCGTCAGATATAATCCTTGCTAAACAGATGGATGAACTAAGGTCTTCATTACCATCACATTCTGAGACAGATCAGCAGCACATGTAAAGAAAATTCCTATTTATGTGTTTTGAAATACTTGTATGCTAGGTTAGGATGGAAGGTATTAGGCTATGTTGTTACAGAAAAGCAGACGGACCATTTCTGCATTTACTGGAAGGGTCCAGTGCACAATGAATGCAGGAGTTAAAGATATGGACTGAGGAATGGGTGGCCTAGCCTAATTGTTGGAGCCAGAGTCAGGAACCAAGCAGGGCAGGACAAAGGCAGCAACAGGGCTGGAGCTAGGGTTGCCAGGCATGCGGTTTTCAACTGGAATGCCCACTTGAACAGACACCCTTTTGGCTCCGGTTGACCGGGCTGTTAAAGGACCACTCGGGGGCACAGTGGGGACCCTGGGTCTAAGGCAGGCTCTCTGCCTGCCCTATCTCCACACGGTTCCTGGAAGCAGCCGCCAGGTCCCTGTAGCCCCTAGGTGCATGGTTGGCCACGGAGGCTTTGTGCGCTGCCCCTACCCTTAGTGCCACCCCTGCAGCTCCCATTGGCTGGTAATTGTGACCACTGGGAGCTGCGAGAGTGGCACCTGCAGGTGCAAGGGCAGTGCACTGAGCCTCCCTGGCCGCCCATGCACCTAGGAGCCTCAAGGATCTGGCGAGTGTCTCTGGGAGCCATGGTAAGTGCTGCTGGAACCCCACACCCTGAACCTTCTCCTGCACCCCAAGCCCCCTGCCCCAGAGTCCCCTCCTGCACTCAAACTCCACACCTGTAGAGCATGAGGAACCCCAGTGAGCCAGCCTATGTTCCTTATCCCTGATCCCACAGCCTGCCAGAGATAGAGCCTTCATGGCACCATGAGCATAGGCATGTACCTGGTGTGGTTCACCCCCATCCCCAACACCTTTTGTGGTGTGATGGAGACCCTGGCACATGCCTGTCTAGACTGTGCCAGGTTGCAGCCGCTATTCCGGCTCCTCCAGAATCTCCTGCACTTTTCCCCCACACCTTTTCATATTCTCTCCCTAGACAGCTTTGAGGAGCAGTAGGTGCTGTCCAGGGTCCTCTGCTTTTTGTCCCCCTCTAGAACCCTAGTTCTGAACCTTTGACCTTCACTCCCATCCCTATCATTCCTTAGTTATCCTCCAAATTCAGTTGGGTCCCAGGTTCAGTGGTTCCCCCAACAAGGCTGGGGGAGGGGCTTTTAGAAGCAGTTGAGTCTGCCTGCCTCCTGGAATTTCCAATAAGGCCCAAACTCCCACCCAGAGCCCACACCCCAAACAAACACCCCAACATCCTGCCCCAGCCCTGAGTCTCATCCGCTCCTGCACCTCATATGCCTCATCACCGGCCCCACCCCAGAGCCTGCATCCCCAGCCAGAGCCCTCACCCCTCTCCTGCACCCCAACTCCCTGCTCCAGCCTGGTGACAGTGACTGAGGGTGGGGGAGAGCAAGCAACAGAGGAGGGGGGAATGGTGCAAGCGGGGCTGGGGCCTCAGAGAAGGGGCGGGTCTGAGGCAGGGCTTTGGGAAGGGGTATTCGGATTTGTGCAATTAGAAAGTTGGCAATCCTAGCTGGAGGAAGGCTGGGAACAAGGCAGAGGAGCAACTGCAGATACAGGCATAATCATTGAGCAGCCAGTGGCCAAATACAACTGCTAGGCTTAAGAGTAGTCCTTGCAATGCCACTCAGTCAGTTAGTTGATTGGACCAATTAGGGGTTTCAGCCGCCATTAGCTAGCTGGTCACAGGCCCAGCTGCACGCCCTCATTCCTGACATATGCTTAACTTGAAGCATGATAGTAGTCCTAAGCACTGAGTTGTGTGGTTCATACTGGACTTTTCATTTTGAAACTGATACTAAAAAGAAAAAAGTGATTTTCAAAAGTCAAAACCAAAACAAACGTCAAAATTATTGAAACTAAATGTTTTGACTGACCCAATCCATTTTTTTTTCAGATTATTGATTTCTGAAAATTTTCAAGGTTTCAACTTTGTCTTGATTTAGGGGACACACACGCTCTCTCTAAAAACACCCCTCCTGGTTTTCTGACCAGCTCTAGTTAGAAACGGATACATTTAGGAAGAAAAAAGTTTCCACGTGAACCCAATAGTAATTCAGTCCAACCTATCATATTTAATTGTATCTGTATTCTCAGATTGTTTGTAAACTAAAAACTAGTAGATAATCAATATTCTGAATAGAACTATGCAAAGTTCTAGAAATTAACTGTCTGTCCTTTCCTCCAAGTGATAGAACAGGATAACTAAAAAAAACAAAACAAAAACCAATCACCCCCCCCAAGAACATGCATTTAGACTATCTAGTGATGCATCCTGCAGTGCAAATAACTTTATCACCATAATTTATTGTACAAATATGCAGTAATTCACTTAGAACTGACAGCTGGCATGATTTTTTTTGTTTTAAAGCAATATGAATGTATGTGCTGTTCAGGCTCATTAACAATGCCATCCAAGTGCCCACAGAACAGTCATAGTCAAGGTTGGATGTTGATGTACAGTGCAGAAGTTTTTACATTTAGGAAGAACAAAAAAAAATCATGATCCTGCAGCAGAGCTCTTAATATTGACAACTTAGCCTGAAGGCAGGGTATACTGCTGTTTGCCACTACAGGAAGCAACTGATTTCTGTTTTTAACATTCTCATTCAGATTCTCTTCCTCCACCCCCCCCTTAAAAAAGTATATTCAGGAAAATGACCTTCAACAAGCAGAACCAAACAGCTAACGTCTGGAAATACGGCAAGATATAAGGAACTTAAAAAAAAAAGTTTCTTGAAACACAGGGAAAGATTCTGACTTTAGGCACAACTAAGTTCAGGAGGGGCAGGGGGAAGAGGGAGGAGATGTCAGCTGGAGCAGCACCTGGAGGTTATGACTCAGACACCACAGCTTCCTCTTTGTTCTAGGGATGGGGAGGTATGAGTAATTATTTGCTTCTTGTCTATACTAGGAGTAAATTAGGACAACTAGTGTGCTGGCCTCAGCTCCTCACCTCTCTCTCAGCTCATCTGGTCCAGGTTTGAAGTGAGGCACATCCACTAACTCTTACATGCCTTGGACCATAGCCTATGAAGTTACACAGAGGTCTAACTCACCTATATTTCCTTGTGCAGGTATGTAATTCAACTCAACAGTCTAGAGGCAAAGCAAATATTTTATAATATGTTTAATCATGTAGGTCCAGATGCTGATATATTGACTAGAACGTCACTTCACGAGTAGTCCCACTGAGGTCAATTGGGCAACTCAAGGAGTAAGGTGCTTCTCAGAATGAATAAGGGAATCATAATCAGGCCTTTATGGCAAAAATCCACCACTCTTAGGTTGAGCAAGTGGTACCATTGAAATCAATGGAACTACTTACAGAGTAAATTACTACTCTGCATAAGTAAAGGCAGTAGATTTAGGCCCTTAATTTTAAATACATACTTCAGTAATGGAGCCTGTTTGCTTATGGGGGAAAAGACAAGGTGAGTTGTTATAGTTTTAAGTTTCTGTGTGCTAGAGTAATCAAACTCCTTCATTCCCCTTCCCCCGTCCCCTCAACAATCCCCCTCCCCCATGAATATTTAGTATTTTTCCTTCTGTTATAAATTTTCAGTTTAGTCAAGATGGAATGCAAATCTTTTTTTTTTTTTTTAATAAAACTGAAAAAAATTCTCCTATGTAGTGTAGTTGTATACATGTCACTCCCAGGATATTAGACAAACAGGATGGGGTAATATTGAAAGCTTGTCTCTCTCATGAACAGAAGTTAGTCCACTAAAAAGATATTATCTCACTCACCTTATCTCTAAAATTCTCTTAGGCAACCATGATACCTTCTGAAAGAGGTGGAGGAGGGGAAAATCTTAGATTCAAAAAGGCCTGATTATCCACTGTTTGAGCATTGAGCAATCATTTTCACCAGTGCAGAAAGGGTAATCAGATTTGGTAGCATTTCACACACTCGCTTTGCATGAATATAAATAACTACACATGGTGCAGGGCAATGGATAATCAGTCCCAGAGAATGGCTATAGACCAAACCTACCCTTCAAACTCAAACAACCACTTTATTTCCTCTTGATCTTTATTCTCTTTGAAATATATCTTATTCATATAAACCTCCATGTAGCACCATCAGTGTCTTTTCTTCATGTACAATCCAACTAACTTTAGATCAGTTTCATTGATAAAATATTCCAGAGTTTTACTAATCATCATCTCAATTCTTTGAGAACCAACCAATCTAGTCCCCATGGTTTGTTGTCTGGTAAATTATTCTTGTTAATGTAGCTATCACATGGCAGTATATGCTGTAATAACTATAAACAGCAGATCTTATACGCAGTTTCAATACCTATGAAAGAGGTGATTCTATTTTGCCAGATTATGCTTTGAAAACAGTCCACAGGAACAGTTTCTAACACTTTTCTAAAATGTGGAAGTTTGAAACACATGCTGCTGTGTAAACTCCTTTGACAAGCTGGTTTTAGCTCACCAGGTATTTCCACACAGCCTCCTGATATCTGGCTTCGAAATGCTATTCTAAGGTCCTGCCTGTATCTCATCTAGATGTTCCGTGTGTGTGTGTGTGTGAGAGAGAGAATGTTCATTCCCAAAATTTTCCAGCAGTGGGATCCAAAAAAATCTACATTATTGCCAAATACCTAGGGCATCAAAGACAGTTACCTTACTCTTATTAGGACTCAGAGTGAGGCAAAAACAACAGCTTATGCCAAGGGAGACCTATTATTGTTGATGCAATCTGGAAAATATCAAGCACTAGAGTGGGGTAAAGATGCATTGCAGCAACAGTGGGAGCTAGTGAGGCTTTCTGGGTCCCACTGCTGCTATTGGGCAGATCTCCCACAGCCCCCAAAAGGACATTTTGAGGGTCTGAATAAGCAAGCCCACACTATGACCCACCTACCTTCCTACAAAGGCTGCTTTACACGGTTTCCATTTTTGCACCAGATCAGGCCAGGTTATGGGCAGTAGAAAGGTGGCTTAGAGCTCCACCCACCCGCCCAACCTCAGCTGTTTCATGTGTTAACTCATCACAGAGGAAGACTGAACTCCGAGTTTTTGAAACTCAAAGCAAACCTCAGTGAAGAGAGAACCAAAACCAGAAGACACCGTCTCCCACACAAGTACACTACCAAGTTACAGACAACCCTAGGAGAGTTAAGGTGATGAAAGGAATTCAAAACAGTTTACTTACACAATATATTCAGTATGATGACTGCATTGAGGGAATTAAAATACGCATCTAGAGGCAAGTATTAGGAGAATACAGAAATACAAATGATTTTATTGAACTGGTACATGGGAATTATCAGAGTGCGAAATTCATATGAGAAAGAACAGTAGCAGTACAGGTGGTGTGTTATACTCTGTGGGAATGTACCCCCTCATTAGGAATAAGAAAACACAACAGGATGTGTGCCAGCTAGAAGACAGAGACACAGGAAATCAAAGGCAGTTGCAAAATGGCCACTTTAGGGTTACAGTAGCTTGGCTCTGAAAATGTAAAGGGATAATCCCTCAAAAGGTATATCGTGGAAAAAGTGCCTGTGAAGGGCAATCATCACTGAAGAGTGCTACTAGAGACTGGGTAGTCATGAAGCATGGCCCTGAGTCTGTGTGTTACATACCAGCTCTGTATTATGTGATACTGGACTAACTAGAAGGACAATGTGTTAAGCTGTTGTTGGCTTCTCTGGCAATTTGAACTGGTAAATGAGATAATGTTTTCACCATCCGGACATAGGAATTTGACAAAGTGCTACAGAAACACCAGGAAAGGACCTCCGTTCCTAGAGGTAATCACCACCACCACTCATATCATCAGTAAAAGGGAAGGATTACTGTGCCACAGAGTTTATTAAACAGTCAACGTGGCTAATTATTCTGGACCTAATTACTGGAAGTGAGCCAGGTATGACAAATAAGCCTGACATTGGGAAGTATCTATATCTAGTGATCATAATATCATTAGATTTAAAATGCTCAGGAGGACAGCACTAAAGGAAGGAACACAAAAGCATCAGGACTTCAAAAAGGCAAACTGTGAAGTGTTGCAATGAGACTTCAAGAAGTGTGATTAGAATTCTGTGATGTACGGAAATTTCACTGCAGAAGAGAATGAAGTGTTTAAAAAGCAGTTAAAAAAGAAGGCGAGACTGCAATTAAAATGCATCCTAGTGAAATCCTACCATGTAAAAAGGCATCAGAGGCCAATGCAGTTAAGTAGCAACATAAATAACAGTGCATGCGATACGCAGAAAGCTTTTAACAGTTTAAGCAAGCTGGTAAAGAAGGGAATGAAAGAACCATAAAAACTCATCAGTAGGGAAGGGAGGGCTAAAGTTATTCTCATGAGACATCAGCAGATTTTACAGTGACCTGATAGAAGTACTCAAAATTAAAATGAAATGGAGTGAGCGAGAGAGAGAGATTGACCTGTTTAGCAATTAAATATCTGATTTTATAATGTTATGTAAGCTCTAGGCTCACTAATGGAATGATAGTTTAGGAATCCAAGGTGGCCATTTCAAAAGAAAATGATGAAACAGTCTTGCAATGGCTTTTTTTTTTTATCATCATCATCAGCAGCAGCAGCAGCAGCAGCTCTCCATTCACTTGGAACTTTACCTTAAACTTTTAAGAGTTCTGAATCCTTTACTAAAATCCAGTCTGTTTCTGGTCATATTAACATTCTGAACACTATCTACAGTAAGGGAAAAATAGGTTCTGCTTTCTCATGATATTTAAAGGCTGCTGTAAAAATTCATACTTGGGCATTTGTTTACAGTCTATAGCAGGGGTAGGCAACCTATGGTACGGGTGCTGAAGGTGGCACATGAGCTGATATTCAGTGGCACTCTCACTGCCTGGGTCCTGACCAACAGTCCAGGGGGGGCTCTGCTTTTTAAATGAAGCTTCTTAAACTTTTTAAAAGCCTTATTTACTTAACATACAACAATAGTTTAGTTATATATTATAAACTTATAGAAAGAGACCGTCTAAAAATGTTAAAATGTATTACTGGCACCCGAAACCTTAAATTGGAGTGAATAAATGAAGACTCGGCACACCACTTCTGAAAGGTTGCCGACCCCTGGCCTATAGTTTACCTTCCAGTTGCTGGGGAGTATCAAATCTGGTTTTATTGATTATCCCAGAGGCGTTCAACGACATGGAGTGTGAACACTCTCAGTCCTTTATTGGAAGGAGGGGGATGTTGAATATTTTTCAAAGACAACAACATTTGTTCCAACTGTTTCTCAGGAATTTGAGTTAAATAGCTGATAATAGGCTCAGGAGAAGAAAATAGATTTAAGCAGTCTGAATATAAACCCCTTCCCTCTCAACTGGGTTTCATTTAGAGTGACCAGACATCTTGATATTAGGGGCTTTGTCTTATATGCAACTCTAACCTTCCCTCTTCCCCTAGAAAAAGGTGTCCCGTTTTTTCACACTTGCTATCAGGTCACCCTACTTTCACTTGTCTCTGATGTTATAAATCTACTAACCCTGCTAATTCTCCAGGTTCCAAGTCTTAAAAAACAAGGATAAAAAAAACAAACAAAACAAAAAAGTCACCCACCATCCAGAGACTTAGCTCACTAATTTTTAGTTAAGTATTAATAGAAAATTCAGACTGATATACTTAGTTCCCCAAAAGAATAGTTAAGATGTGGTATAAAAATTTCCAAGTAATACCACTGGAACAAATAATAACACTACATTTAGTAGCTGCTAAATTTCTGGGAAGACAAAGAAGGTTGTAGGATACAGTGGAAAAAAAATCACTGAGGTGAGGTGGAGAATGTGTTAAACCCAGAAGATAAACCAGATTTGTTGAGCCTAGACTAGGTAGCCATTCTCATGTTTTGAAATTCTTTATAGCCTCAGGATCTTTTAATTTTCTAGGAAATGAATATAACTATGGCTAGCTTAGCAAAAATTGCTGTTGAATATCATAATGCATGCCATAGAGAATAGAGTACTATAAGTACATAGTGCTGCAGATGGCACTGTTAATTTCTGCTACTGGCTCTGAGTCAATGCAGGAGGTGTTGCCTGCCTCACGATCCTAAAAAAAAGACTCGTTGCTTTCCTGATTACATCTCTTAAGTGGTGCCCAAAAGGAATTTTTGCACACAGAAAAAAAAATTGTGCAAACTGCAAATAAAGTTAGACTGTCCCTAGGTTTCTCTTTTTAAACAAATTCTTTAGAAAGGCAAACTGGTTGTCTTATCTTGCTCCAGTTACCATGTTTTCTTTGTCGCAATGGCTCTTGGTGTCTGACAACTGCACCACACATACACCCTTAATACTACAAAATATGAAGCAAGTGTAGAGTGCTGATATTGGAGGAGTGATTCTTTGTTTCCCAAAGCATCTAAGTAGCCAAGACAGACAGAATTCAAGATCTTGCATTAGATCGCAATGTCACTGAAAGCTTTGTGGAGAGACAGATGATGACTACTTGAAATGGACTGACTGATTGAACCTCAAAAAAGCCTTGTTCTGTCTCATTGATACCTAGTGACACAAGCCGCTGAGCACTCATACATTAAAATGCTCAATCTTCACCTAATGGATCAAAGATTGCTAAATGGTCCTTAAAATAGGCAGATTAACAAATTCTTCATTGAGATCAAAGCAGTAACCAGAGTGACTTGAAAGCTTTTTACATTCACTCAGCCTCGATCTAGCTTTTCACCTTAAGAAAAGGAGGAAGCTTGAGCAAAATGTTTGCATTACCATCTCTTGTCCATGAAGCAATTATTTGCATTCCTCACACACAGGAAGATTGTGACCTTAATGTATAAAGCCATGGATAGTATATTACATAGATAAATGCTATACATTGAACACATTTTAGTGCCATATGGATAAATAAATCTACTTCCAGTCCAAGAAAATTAGTTCATAGAATAGAATCATAGAATATTAGGGTTGGAAGGGACCTCAGGTGGTCATCTAGTCCAACGCCCTGCTCAAAGCAGGACCACAATATGTAAGTTCCTTCACTTTTAAAACTGCTGGAAGGTTTTGGGTCTCTCTCTGGCTTCAGAATAGATATGGCTAAATTTTTGACCATGATATTTTCTAAAAACAGAAGAAACCTATTAATCTCTGGTGAGGCTTTGCCCCTTTAAAAGATCAAAATGATGGATTTGTATATTTTAGCACCACCCTTAGTGCCCAAACAAACCGGAGTAGAGGTGACTTTTGGTGCAACCCTGGAGAAAGGGTGCTGGTTAAGTTGCACTGTCAGAGCATTTACTTCTGAGTCACAATTCCTGCACTTCTTGGGAGGGTAGTAATTTACTGCTGGCCTATCCCAGTGTTATGCTCCCATGAATAACTAAGCTGAAGCCAAGTCTCTGTCCATTTCCCAGGCATTTGTTCAGAGAGGGAGTTAACAGGCAGCAGGTTTACTCGTATGTGTCTGGACCTAAAAATCCAGGTAGTCAATGTTATTACTTCCTTGTTGTTAGATAGCTTTATAAAAGGTTAGATTTGACTGAGACTAATTACAACTCCATTTTTAACTCAGCTAAATCATGTTCTTTGTAAATGGTTCACTTTATATAGGAACATACTTTGTCAACAAGTTCCACAACTATTTGTGGTAGAATGTTGAGGATCAGAATTCCTACTCCTGCCCTTGTCAGGGAAGGGTGGTCTAGTGGATGAGACTTACAAGTACTGTACATAGATTGACTCAGAGGCAGTGTGGCTAGGTGGAGGAAATTTTGGTGTCACTAAAAACCTGAGCTCTAATCTCTGTTCTACCAAGAGTGACCTTATCTCAGTTATCTTATTTGTAAAATAAGAGCAATGATACTTGCCTCCCTCCTGAGGTGCGGAGTATACAGCATCATTCAATAGTAAGGGCTATGAAGAGCCTAGAAATACAGGCAGCACTGAGTAGAGATTAGTTTAGAACACAGAACCTTAAGGCTCCCAGCTCAGCACACCTTTTTCCTGTTTACATGGTGTTCTATGGGGCGCTTTCTAATCTATTTATGACTTTGTCTGGAATTATATAATCCCATCATAGTTTTGTGTGTGTGTGTGTGTGTGTGTGTGTGGGTGGGTCGGTGTGTGTGTGTGTGTGTGTGTTTTATTATATATATAAAATGATTCCATACAGAACACATTTTCCTATTCAAAATACATTAAGGTAACATTAAGGTTGCAAAATCACTCAGGTCAGGAAAAAAATCAAAAGCAAAGTTTCATTGTGCATTCTCAGCGTCAGCTCTGGTCCCTGTATGCAGAATTATGATGTACTCAAATTACATTATGACATACTATACTATATCTCAAGTAATACCAGACAATAGGAGAATTCTCTCCCCCACAGTTCATATAAAAAAGTCAGTGAAGTTATGGAATATTACAACAACAAATTTAATAATTTGCTCATCACCGATGTACTAAACATTTTCACGGGAAATTGTTTTCCTTTTGAGACAGATATGAAAATAATAAATTACTGTTCAGAGATGTAATTGCAATTTTTTTTCTGAGGGAAACATGTTTAAAGTGTTCTATTAAACAATGCGGATGTTGCTTTAGTATGTCTTATGTAACGTTGGGGTTTTTATGAGGGAATTCGGCACTCAATTCCCATTGAAATTCAAGAATAGGTAGGAAACTTACTCCCCCCTTAAGCACCTTAACAATTCCATTTTAAAATCATATTTAATTTGTATTTTCATTAGTCCTGGTTTTAGATCTTCTTAGTAAAATTTGAGCATTTCTTTCCCTAACTATTGTATGCATGCTCTTTACAGTATTGTTAAACATTCTTAATGTCATGTTAGTGTAGAACATATTCTTGTTCTCTGCCGATTTCAAAGTTAATATACCTCTGAGTGGAAACATAGAATTAACTAGGAAAGTGATTTTTTCTTTAAATGGACATAAATGTATGTGAGCTTCCAGATGCTAAATATTGAATGGTACTCATAGCAATAATGAGTGATGCCAGTCATTCCAAACAAAGGCCCATAACACCTTTATACTACACTGTCAAGTATTTTGATCATGTCATATTTTAAAGAAACATGTTTTAGAAAAAGTTTAAGGATTTTGAAAATTTTCATAAATCTCTGCCTTTAAAAAAGAAGATACGGTTTCCCTTAATAGCAAGAGTTCAAGTGTAAAGGCATTGGAGGGAAAAAAAAAAAAGTGGTTTAGATACAGTGTCCCTCCCCATTCTGAAGCTAAAGATAATGGGATCTGGAAAATCTGAAGATGAAAACTTAGATTTTCAAAAGTGAGGAGTGATTTTGAGTGCCTCAATTTTGAGGTGTCCAAACTGACACCTTTAAGAAAATGCTGGGCACCTACCCTCTGAAAATCATTCGTTTTCATAGTTGTAGATGACAAGACAGTGCAATGCATTAGCCAGTCAAGTCTCATCGGCTTGTTTCTGAGCTAACTTACACCAGGTTTACCTTAATGTAACCCCATTGACATCAATTGACTTATTCCCAATTTACATCAGTGCATTTGAGACCAGAATCAGGCCCCTTGTGTTCAAAGTTATTCAAGTATTCTTTAGAGAGCATCCCACCGATTCATGAAAGCCTTCCTCTTTATTCTCACATCCCTGTGAATATAAAATATCTTGGGAGAGAATAAGTACATCATTACTACAGATAGCTAACCCAATTGTATTTAGACTCCCAAGAAGATCTCCCATTTAGCTCCATGGTAAGAATTCTTTTAATTGTAGTCAATATTGCATTATCTTTTGTTGTTCAAAAATTCCAAAGCCTAATCAGTGCATGCAAATCAATATTTTATTGAGTATGGGAGTTCGGTGCCAGAGCTGAGATTTCTCTCAGTTATATACAGAAATACACTTAGTTACTATTAGTCACACAAGCATTTTAATGTAGAAATTATTTTTAATAAATTCTATTTGCAGCTCTGTGGTTGACTTGAAAGCTAGTAGTAGCATTTCTTTAAGAAGAGAAAAATATATTTCTCCTACCTGTCATTTTCTTTTCTCAGAGATAATCCCACTAACCCTTTGCTTCTAAATTGGGTCACTTCCCCTCAAGTACTAGAAACAGTCACAGAGCAGTCAAAGAAGACCTATGGTCAAGTTGTCCTTTACCTTTCTTTATTCCATAAAACAGAAATTATGTAAGAAATTCTAAACTACTTTGGAAAATAGAGAATTTTTCAAGGATGTTCTTGTCCCTACTCAGCATTGTGTAATAGACTTCAGGAAACAAACAAACAAACCAACCACCCTTATCAACAGTAGATTTTTTTGCTCCATACTTATGTTTAAAAACAACATTACCATTATCTCACAGAGATCTAAATAAAAGATAAAAGCACAAAGAGAAAGGCGTAAATAGAATATATGGGGTGTGAGTGTGTGTCTCGTATTCTGCAGCACACAGTAATATCTTTATGAATTCTTTCCCTTAGATGGCTAAAGGAATTCCCACTGTGACCTTTATTCCATTAAACAGGGTAAGTATTATGGCACAGAACAGGTGGTACATTAAGGCCTTTGATCATACTATAAACCACATCTCTGTTGCATCAGAGACTATCGGAAATGTAATGAAAACATAATGAAGGCGAAGTTCTCACTTACCAAATGGTAGTGTGCAGCACAGCTAATTGGATTGTAGTATAAAATGTTGCAGGAGAGGGGAGAGAGAGAACAAAAATAACTACTATGATAGTAAGAAGAAGAAATCTGTCTTTGTTCCCAGCCATGAAAATATTGCAGGGGAGTCCCAATATTGCAATTTAACCTTTTAAAATCAAAAGTTTTATTCTATGTGGTTTACATGGAGAGTTGTTAGAGCTTTTATAAAGAATCTGATTAATTTAATCTTTTATATTACAGTTTTGTGACTGGATATTATCCTTTTAAGACATCATCCTCACTTAACAGTTACATATCAACTAAGGATGGCCGAACAATTTAGAAAAAAATAACATTTCCATTTGCACTAGAAACCAACACTGAATCTGAACTAAGATAAACTTTTTCAAAATCTCAACCTAGATTACTCAACCTCCCACCCCCATAGTATTTCAAATTCACACACTTCTCCACAGTAGCTGAGACCCAAGTGCTGTAATACCAGACGAAAGACTGTTTTTGTAGTATTTTCTGATCCAATCAGAGGAAGAAAGTCATGGTGATATCAATGTTTATTTTTGGGATATTTTCAGGTTTACACAATTTAGGGCTAAAAAGGTGGTAGGTAGCTTTAAATAGTTATCCAGTGCTTGAGTGCACTGAACCAAAATGATACTGGTCTCTGAACCTCTTGAGATGTGCCCATCACCAATATCCACCTACAGAAATATGAATGACTCATTGTTAAGGCTACAGTTTCGTCATGGGTATTTTCAGTAAAAGTCACGGACAGGTCATGATTTTTTGTTTCTTGCCTGTGATGTCTATTGAAAAGTTATGATTTGCTGAATAGGATTATGTTATTTGTATGCATGTATCATTTTTGTATCTGAAGTTATGAATGTTAACTATGTACCTGTATTTCAAATATTTGCTCCTGAGGTAATACCAACACATTGTGGAGGAACTATTCATCAAAGAACTCCCTTCTCTTCATGTGTCAGTATAATAATGTCTGCATCTATAATTTTCACTCCATGAATCTGAAGAAGTGCGTTTTTTACTCACAAAAGCTTATGCCCAAATAAATCTGTTAGTTTTTAAGGTGCCACCGGACTCGTTGTTTTTGTGGATACGGACTAACATGGCTACCCCCGATACTTGCCATCAAACAACACTCAACTGACAATGAAAGATGCCTATCTACACTTAATGGACTTTCCTGTGAACATTCTAACTAGAGTATGGCTAATGGCCTCTACTATGACTAAATGAAGCATGACTGGACACGTGACTTTTCCATGTGATTCCAAACTCCATCTTGTTACCTGTAAATTTCCACAAACTAGAACAATGAGTTTCCCTCCACATGGCAGAATCTATAAAAGACCCTTGAAACATCTCCATTTTGCCTCTTTCCTGCTCAAGCCTCTGGCCTATGGATTTATATTAATGGGAGCATTCTAACCAAGGGACTGAGGACCTTCCAATCATTTGGAAGCAACCAGAGACTTAACAAGCCAGCAGTTTATTCCATCACTGCTACAAGCCTGACCCAAGAACTTTGCAATTCTTGTATGTATTTGATTTAACCAATTCCAACAGCCTCCAGACAGTGAAAAATGTCTCTTCTGAAAATTGAAGTTTTCACGTTTTCAAGGGTGGGGGACACATACCACACACGTCGGGGGGAAGTACGCTTTCTTGGACAGTTCTCTTTGTGTCAAAACAGACAATGTCACATCAAAAAAACCAAACAAACAGTTTAATGGAAAATCTTCAGCCAACCCTCATGAAAATCAATATCCAGGATCATGAAAGACTCCTTGCATCAAACCTGAATATAATAAGGATCTGACATAGGTGAGTTCCAAAAGCAAATACTATTGTTACATTACAGGGATCAGTACCCACTGACTCAAATGGTTATTGTTACCGTTAAAGAAAAAGCTCAGATTTAACCATAATCTAAATAATACTTTGCATATAATAGTGGCAGACACAGATTAGATTGATTGATTATAAGAGAGAAGGGACAGATGGACATCATCGTTCATTCAAGGATTTCAAAATGCTTTACAAACATCAATGAATTAATGGGCCCTGCAATGCAGAAGAAAAGAAACATTTACAATAATTATTACCTTCTATCTAAAGAAACCCGCTGCCACCTTTTTACCCACTGCCAACTTTTTTAGTCTCTTTGTAAGTGACACCTGCCAGATGAGCAATGGAATGAGATCTGAGTAACGACAAAAGAAAACAAAAGCTTTTATTACAAAGCAACTATGACAAGAGTCACTGCTCTTGAAGCAAATTTGGATTATGAGAGAGATATTAAGATAAAAACTACAGTATAGTTTATTTCTATTTATAACTATAATAAACCTGTCGTAACCAGAGTAACAAAGATCTTACTGAGGTAAAACATATTGGGTCATAATTTTATATTAGCATTTGTATAGTTACCATGGTTTTATAACAATATGTATAATCTAAAATATAATTTTATGAGGAAGAAAAAAATCCTAGGGCACTGTGAGCAATATTTTAAAAACGGGACATCAGTTGCACTGTTGGATGAGCTGTAGCAGTATTTAGTGGCTCTAGCTACCCAATGAGAAATGCTCCTCAAAATGATTTTTGAGACTCTACAGGTGACCTTTAAGATCAATTATTTTTCCTGAGAATGAAGCCCTCTTGCCCATGCACACCTAGATTGCTGTTTCAATAAATTTATTGGAATTGTTGCTTTTTTACCAATCTGTCAGTGCAATTCGATTTAATACAATGCAGTTTTATCATGGTGACAGACCTGAACTAAAACAATAATAAAAAAAAATACTCCATCCAGTTAAGCACTAGTCCTTTATTCATACTATTGGTTCACACAGGCTCCTGAACAGGAACTTCACTCTTCTAGAGTTAATCTCCATGACAAAGATTATATATTACAGATTAAATATGGTGAGTGTTAAACAGGTTCTTTCTTTAAAGAGGAGAACTATAATCAATTAAAATCAAATCCTTTTATTTTCACATTTGTAACTTTTGAAACATTTGTTATTTATCAACGCTATCTTTGTGAATAAAAAAGATGCACTATTTCACAACCTATTTCGTGCACCTAGTTCAACCTACATAGGTATGACAGCACAATTATTTCCACAGTAACAGAAACCTCAAGAAGGAAATGACATCAACGGTAGGAAAGGCATCCATTAACTTTAACATATGGAGATCCGTGACATATGGTATCAGGCCAAAACTGAGAATTTTCAACTCAAATGTACTCCCAGTGCTAATATGCAGCTGCGAGAGCTGGAGAGGAAACTAGGGCACCCAATGGAAAAAGAAACCATAACAGGAGGGCAGAACAGTTAATCTCAACCACACAGAACAGAAGTAGTCGCTGATGACAGAGAGGGATCCAAGAGTCTAGTTTCCACTCTGCATCAACAGTGGTATAAGGAGAATGTAATAAATAATAATTGATTGTCATGTCATAAATGTAGGCTGCAACATCACAGAGATTGTGGATAAGGTGGTAGAAAATCATTTATTCATCACACAGAACTTCAGAAGCAATAGAAAAAAGAACCCAGAAAATACAGACCGAGTTTATTCCTATGTGAAGATTTCTCTGTAAAGATGCACCATCTGCACGCGCGCACACACCTTGAGAGCCTCCAACTGCCAGAATCTAATGGGAGGAAGATGTTCCCTAAAGTAGCTATATAAACATGAAAAAGGTCCTGACACCCAAAGTACAGACATTAATATCAGAGCAGTCAGTTAGTTCTGAGCAGTTCTGAACAAAAGCTGAGAACTTAAACAGTGTCTCAATTCTATTTTGTTATTTCTGGGAACTTGAAAAAATAAATTCAAAATGCCTGATTTCTCTTTATTCAATCATATGAGAAAGAAAGACTTAGAAGACGACAAATCCACTCATAGGGACCTACATTTATCTCTTTTGTGAGAACAGGGTTTTACTAAACATAGCTGTTTGTGTTTTGTCTCTTTTAAAATTGAACCCAGAAGTTAAACTGCACAAACAGTGAAAACTAGGGACACAATGATCTATTCCTTTGTTCCTGAGCCAGGCAGAAGAATGGGGTGGAGGAAAACGAGTCCCCAACATCAGTTACAGCAGCCTCATGGCTGTTCTAATTTACACTTCATTTAAGTGGCTCCCAGTGGGCTGCAGGAAGAAGAGACTTGTCAGAACTCTGGCCAGGCCCTCTCCTAGTCTTCAAGCCACCCATGCACATCAAGGGCTAGGTAGAGCCTGTGAGCAGGGACAGCATATAGCCATCGCAACAGCTGGCTGAGGAGGCCCCCTAGGGTGACCAGATGTCCGGATTGTACAGGGACAGTCCTGATATTTGGGGTTTTTTTGTTATGGGCTCCTATTACTCCCCACCCCCATCCCGATTTTTCACATTTGCTGTCTGGTCACAGTAAGGCCCCCCTGCACTGGGGGTTCTCCAGGGGATATTTCTTTCCCCTTTGCACTTCTTAGGGACCAATGGAAAACTACCCCTTAATATTTTTGCAAATCCTCTTTTAACAATTTAAATAAGAACAGATGATTGGAAATTAGCCTATATGGGACCAGGTTGTGAATAGCCTTGCGTGGATGCCAGAGGGGAGAGAAGGTACCAGGAGCCTGCATAAAGGCCAGTCACATTCCTAGTGGATAGTGGTAAACACTCTGCCAGGCTAGAACTGCAGCTAGCAAGCCCCAGGCGGGCAGGGAGAGGGTGAGAGCAGGTCCATTTTGCCCCCCAACAACACTATCCAATCGAACTAGGTTGAATGGGGCACACTTTGCCCCTTTTCAAAGTAGGGCAGAGCTCTCTCAGAAGCATGTGCTACCCTGCAGCCCCAGGAGGAATGCTGGTAGAATTTCTCCAGGAATTTCTAACTGTAGCATAGCACCTCACCACCGAGTACCCCAGCTGGTCATTTCAAGCTACAAATTGGCCCATGATTTTTAACCTGACAGTGTCCCTTTAATTGCCTTATCTCACGTTTAAACTGTTCATCAATCTATCCCAGTGCACGCTAGGAGCTCTGCTCATGAACATGGTATATTGCCTAGAAGTTCACTCAAGGGTTGTTTGGTGGTGGTGTTCTACAGATCCTCTTTGATTGGCACAAATATTTTCAGCTTGACCACTAAAAACTTTACTAAGTGAAAAATCAGCATTTCCACACCACAGTAAATGGTATTTGTTATCTTCCTTTAGCCCTTTGTCACTTAGTGTAGGTGGAGTAGCAAAGTAGTCCCAGTCCCTTAAGTAATTAGTGCATCCTAGTGAATCAAAGCTCCCCGCTGACATCCTTATTTCTCTTCTCAGCATCAGCAAAAGCAGCAAGAGAGTGAGTGAGTCAGAGCGCGTGCGCACAGGGGGTGAGGGAAAACAAAACAAAAAAAACCCCACAGTACACATTATCATGTGATCTGCCTTATTTTGCTGCATCCATCTCCCCTTATTGGAAACTTCTTAATTGATGAATGAGGACTTTATCAAGCCTGGCAGCAGTCGTTATGTCTGTGATTTTCCTTGAAATGTATCTGTCATGCAGCTCAAAATTGAATAGCCAGTTTGGGGCCTAACCAGAGACATGGCACTAACTTAAGGCGCTCGGAAGGGAATGAATGATTAATGCCGTTTATAGACAGGATAGCGCTTCCTCTGTCTCATGTGCTTTTTGTATGTAATCTCAAGTGGTTCAACTCGGGATGGATCTAATGAAAAAGGACTGGATGTTTTCCACCTTCTCTTCAATGCATGCTGTACGATTTATCCACTGACAAAATGTGCTAATGAAATGTCACCTTGGACAGCTTACTAAAGGATTGATGGGCTGAAAGTTTTGCACTTTATTTAAGTTTTGCAGGAAAAATGAATAAGTCCTCCAAACTCTGTATGATATAGAGATCCATTATGGTTTCCAACTCAGTAGCTGTGCCATGATGGAAAAGGAAGCTATTGTGCAAAGAGCTGAGTGTACAATAAAAAAATAAATAAAATAAAAGTCCAGGATCCATGGCTTTATTGCACACTCTCAGCTGTAAAGTTATGCAACTAACTATGATTTAATTGTGTTCAATATTACCGTATTTTTCCCCTATTAAAATAAACATCAAGCTCACAAATCCAAATGTGCTATTTCTTTACCTGATTGGAATACTAGACTTTAAAAAAAAAATGCAGCCTGTGAATTTTACTTTTTTAAATCCTTTAAGTCATTTCCCGTTGTGGCTAAATTTAACTCTTTCAGATTTCATCAAGCCCCCTAAACAGTGAGCCACTGTATAACTGATACTAGAGTCATTTGGGTCAGCCATATATTCTGTCCTAGTTTCTCATCCCACAGGAGCTGAATCTTACCAAATGCCGTTCATCCCAAGTCCTAGTCTCCCTTAACGAGACAAAAACCAATAGTTGCTTTAACAACATCGGTGCATGCCTAAAACTGAGTAATCACATGAGCTCTTATTTCTGTAACCCTCCTATGTCATTTTTCAACCATTATCATCTGTGGAATTCATTGCTACAAGACAGCATTGAGGCCAAGAGCATAGTAGATTACAAAAAAGGCTAAGACATTTAAATGAGAACATTTCCAGTTATGTTATAGATGAAAAAATACTCTAGAAGAAATATAAAAACTTATGTTTCAGGGCATAAAGCCAATCCCTGCCAGTTAGTGGGTGTGTGTTTTTCTATAACTTCTCCAGTACAAGGGTTCTTGTACCTTCCTCTGAAGCTTCTGGTACTGGTATTCACAGAGATGGACCAGTGGTCTGTTTAGCCCAGTATTCTGATCCAGTATGGCAATTCCCATATTCAGTCAGACCATTCCTTCCTCCCTGTTTCTTACTCCACTTATGTCTTGTCCCAGTAAGCTCTTTGGGGCAGGAATCTAAGCTTTCTATGTGTTCTGTAAGGCAGCCAACATACTCTTTCACATTAATATTACTGGTATTATACAAATTTATATGTATGATCATTTAGATGTAAGTACTAATCACATGTAGAGTCAGGAATGCCCACATACTCTTCCACTGTGGTTCTTTAAAAGGTGGAAGATACAGCAAGTTACAAGGAGGAAGTCTACAGATCTTTATAAATTCACTAGCTGACCCACTACATGAGCAAATCATTATTTACCTAGGAACTGTTCATCTTGTTCCCCAGAATTCTGCAGCTTGGTGGACAGCCAAATAACTTTGTTCTACAAGACTCAAATGGAGCAAAGATTTCATACAGAAATGCCATACGTGACAATGTTAACAAGTCCTTAACTTCAGAGTTTTCCTTCATTTGGACTTTAATACAGATTTGACTTTGGTTCTAAATTCAGACTGATGTTCCTTTAATCAACAAAAGCGAGCTTCTCCATCACTTTCCTCATACTCTATTTTTCCTGATCCCTACCAACAGTTCCATGGTCTAATGGCTCTTGCACTGGACTGGGAATCAGGAAATCTGGATTCTCTCCTTGCTCTGCTGTGTGACTTCAGGCAAGTCACTTCCTCTCTCTGTCTATTCCTCCCCTCTCTGTCTAGTCCTCCCATCTTTTGTACTTCTTGGCTATTTTAGACAATAGGCTGCTTGAGGGAGGGACTATCCTCCTATGATGTTTGCAATACCTAGCAACTAGGCCCGAGCTTGAATTTAATTGAGACTAAAGTAATACCAATTATAAACTACCACTGTTCTCAAAACTCCTCTGGCTCCTTGATGCAATAGCTTTTGACATTCCATAGATATTATTACTATTAATTATTTATATGGAAGCATAAAAGCATGCACCAAATATGGCCCCAAGTATCTACAAAATTTCAGTTAAGGTTGATCTTTTTCTTATCAACCTTACAGAACATTAATACAGAACATGTCCTGGAGTCACCCTAAGGGAGCCTGAATTTCAGAAATCAGGTGCTCAGCACTTTCTGAAAATCAGGCTTCTTTAGAGAGTGTTTCAAGTTGGGCACCCAAAAATGGAAGGATGCAGAATCTAATCACATTTGAAAATTTTGTCCAATAGCAATAATATTGGCACCAGCTTTGAAATGCTTTGAGTGCCTTAGCAAACCCCAAGCTTTTAACAAATAAAATATCCCCAAAGCAAAACTAAACAAAAAGTTTAAAATAAAAAAAAGAGGAGAGAGTCTTGAATCTTAAAGATGGCACATTTTACCTTGATGTAAATGGAAGTGGGAAAAGCATTTCTTGAGTCAGGGACATGTGTCAAATAAAATTCAGCTTCTCAGGAATATCACCTTTATAGATCCTACTACAATGATCTTAACAAAAGGTATGATGGGACAAAGGGCGGCAGAAAGTCCATCACATAGGCTGGTTCTGTACTGTTAAAGACTTTAAACAATAACTACCTTCGAGATTCAGAGTAGCAGCCGTGTTAGTCTGTATCCACAAAAAGAACAGGAGTACTTGTGGCACCTTGGAGACTAACAAATTTATTTCAGCATAAGCTTTCATGGGCTACAGCTCACTTCTTCGGATGCATAGAATGGAACACAGACAGGAGATATTTATACATACAGAGAACATGAAAAGGTGGAAGTACACAGTTGGTATGTGTGATCCATTCCATGCATCCGAAGAAATGAGCTGTAGCCCACGAAAGCTTATGCTGAAATAAATTTGTTAGTCTCTAAGGTGCCACAAGTATTCCTGCTCTTTTTACCTTCAAGATGTTAAGTGTGTTGCAAGGTTCACAGCCAGCCAGGGGCATCACCATAGCAACATGTGCATCTGGAAGAAAAGTTTATAAACTTCAAAATATTTAGGAGATGAATAAATTCATTTTTGACACTACCACTGAAGCCTAATCATCCATGTTCAGGTTTATAGTCAGATAGCCCATGGTTATAATCCTTGCTAAACTGCCTGGGACTATCCCATTTGAGGTTCAGCCATCTGGCTCACCTCCTCTGACTGCCTTCACTTCCCCACTGAACAGCACTGATTGTCTATAGGGGATTCCCTGAACAAAGGCCTTCAAGACAGAAATGCAGTTCTCCATCACCACCAAATAAAAACATGCATAAGGAATGAACTAAAACCCCTCTATAGCAATTGAGTTCACCACAGCTAGTCCACACTGTCAATGGCCATTGCTTTCAAAAACAGTTAGGGATCAAATTAACAGCATGGATACTTTTAGTGCATCCACCACCTGAAGAAAATAATTTAATAGATAAATGCTATCCCCTACCATACTGGGGACTGGAACTGGAAAGGGTTAAAAAAAATCCCATTCCATACAGATGTCCATGGAGATTCTCAGCCCCAAATCTACCCAACTACTTAAAAAAATGAGAGACAGTAATTGGTTAGATCCTCAGTGTCAAGTGAGGATTGTCTGACCAGCGGTCAGACTCTGCCATGATGTATTTCTGCTGATTCTACTCAACTTTGCTAGGGAGCCCATAGCAACTGGTCTGGTGCACTGCCAGGGAACCCAAGTTTCCTGGCTCAGTCTCCTCAGTTCTGTGGTAACCCTCCAGGCTGGCTCCCATTAAGCTGAGATTTTCCAGGCTCCATGGGTGGCTGGGTGCCTGAGCTGCCCATCTAGTGGGCGAATAGCCAGGCTACCCATCTGTTTGGCTTCCCTGATGTCCAGCTCCTCAAGTGACCTAAAACAGTTTGTCTGAATTAATTTATATCCTAAGTGAAAGGAAGTGAGGAGGACTTGCCTGTGGTGTTGTGTGTGACAGTTAGGGGGTACATCAAGATGACCTCCATGGCATCACAAGCAACCTCACATCTTCCAACCAGCATCCACAGTAGAGAGATTACTCACCATACCTGTGCTCCTCAGAGATAATCCTGCCCCCCCTGAAGCGGATGACAATATTTCTATTGACTTTAGCAGAGCTAGATTTCACCCCTGATCTCCTCCTTCTCCCACAGCAGCTTCTTCTCAGTTTACACTGAAAGTGCTCTATTGAAATTGCCAGCTGTCCCTTTTTGCTCTCTCCTGCAATTCAGGTTAGCTTCTGCCTGAAGTTGCTCCTCTACATAGGACTAGCAACGAACAGGTAGTCTTCCTACAGTCATCAGCGGATAAAGCCTTTCTGAGATATCATCGGTAGTCTCCTGCTTGCCTTTGTGGTACATTCTCTTGGGCATATGCTTGGTTTTTGTTTTTTTTTTTAAATCTACCGTTGAACTGCAGGCTCCATGGGGGGAAAAAGCTAAGGTCAGGATTTTCAGATCTCACTGATGACTTGGATGTCCATGTGAGAAACATTCGAGAGCCTGATTTTCACAAAGTACTGAACACTTGCCTTCTGAAAATCAAGCCCCTCAAATCAGCCATCCAAAATCTCTAGTCAGTTTTGAAAATCATAGTCTTAGTCTTCTTACCTTCTAAAATGCCCTGATGCTTTACAACAAACAGATACTCAAGCCCTACTGAACTCCATCACGCGTGTAACTTGTAGTAGTGTCAATCACATACTGTAAGGAAACATGTCTCATTCTTTGGACAACTTCACAGTGCACATCTTAATGTAGCATGCACCTTTACATCACTGGAAATGCTTGGGACCCTTATTTTAAAGGGCAACCTACATTTTCAATTCCCACTTTGAGTATATTTTGTGTAAAAAAGTTGAGGTATTTAATGATGCAATTACCATATAGACATCCTGTAAATAATCTGATGGTTATTTAAGCTGAGCTGTTTGATATTTACAATGAATTGTATAATACAGTAATAAAAATATCTTGAACATTTCATCCCAAAGCACATTACAAACTGTATCTTGTATATATAGCCCCACTGATGTACAGTCACATTTCGGGTGGATGCTGGCAGCTACATGGACAACAACGGGGAAGAGAACTTTTGGAAAGGACACCTTGGCAAATCCTTACTCTCACAGAGCCCTATGAGAGCTTTAGTATTCAAGCAGAACAAGTATGACTTGACTATTTAAGAACTCACCTGAAAGCCCCACATGAAGTATGCAATTCAATGGATGTGTCTAACCCTGGGAGAAAGAAGAGACAAAACAGTGATGGAATCATGCTATGTAGCAAATTGGCACCAAATCAGCAATGGCTAAAGACGACAAATGGACGTGGGGGATCAAAACTCCAAATGCAATGCGTAACCTCTTCTGGATGGGTCGTCCATGCCTCTGATGGATACCTGAGGGAAACCTGTCTTTTTTCTTTTACACGTTGGCAGCAGTTGCATAGCTTGCCATGCGAATAAAGTCTAATTGAATTGAATCAAAAAGGATAAAGAGCAGAGTTGCTGCTGCAATTCAAATCTGTTTTTTGAGGAAGATTAGGTATTTCAAACCCGATGCTTAGAGACCTTAAAGCCACCCCCTATGGCATTCAGTGATCACGTCACAGACTTGTAAAACCAGCAAAACTGTACTGTGGCAAAGACTTCTTGTTCAAACTAAAACCATCATTTTTAACAATGTATTTGTAATATTAGAATCTGTCTTGCAACGAACCCTCTAAAACTTCCTATTCAAAGCCTGATTGCCTGAGCTTTGTTCAGGGGACCATAGGAAATTTGGGGGTGAATTCCACCTTCCCTATATGCTGATGTATCCCTCTACATATATATTCCAGTTCAAGGTGGGAGGAGTACCTTATATCAGCCCTCTTTGCTGGAGTAAAATTGGCCCTATGTGCATGTACCAGATCTGTAAGTCTAACTGATTTATTATTACAAAATGGTTAGAATCCCATTTTGCCAAGCACTGTACAAGCATAAAAAGAGGACAGAGGAAAGATGGTCCAGTGATTAAGGTGCTTCCCTTGGAAGATTCAGGTTCAATTCTCTCCTTCACTACAAATTGTGTGTGTAATCTTAGGCAAACTTCTGTGTCCCAGTTTTCAATCTGTAAAAGGGGGATTCTAGCAGCGCCCTATCTATCTCACAGAGAGCGGGAGTACTCCTACATTACATTAATTGGAGCCATATAAGTACCACACATAGATTGTAAACTCCTGACCTCTCCTGTGTCCCAGTCCAGTGCACTAGCCACTCAGCCACACTGCTTCTTAGAACTGGCCATACTAGACATATATGGTCTCCAGAAATCCCTTCTGAAACAAAAGTGACAAAGTCCAAAGAAAAGATGATAATTCAGGAAGAATAAGGATCCTAGGAACTGGTGAATATATGACCCCAGCAGGGCAAGAAAGAAAAGAATGTATAAGTTTGAGAATACCAGTAACCCTCCTTTTCATGAACAAATGTCCATTTAAATAGCTTGTGTAATTTGGGACTGGACCCTGCACATTCCTAAGTGTTATGATTTCCATATATAAAAAGCATTGTACTTTCAGCCAGAATTACTTATTTGAGATTCAGGAAAAACAGATATAAACGGCCATGAGAGAGAGAGTGTGCATGCACCCAGTGCATTATTCATTCTAATAGCACTGCCCCACAGAAAGCAGGGATGAGACTCTTTCAATCTAGGACCTTACTTGTCATTGTACTGTGGCCATTTGCACCACAGGATAGCCAGAAACCCAACCAAGAATACCCTCAGCACAGGGAGGCCCTGAATTTGTTGTTGAGCAGGCCTCATCACTTCTGCACTGCCTCCAAACAGGGCTGGCCTTACCATGAGGAGAACTGAGGAGGCCACCTCAGGGGCCAGGCTGTGGGGGGGCACCACTAGGATCCAGAGTGTAGAAAATTGTGTCTGCTGCTGGTGCATATGTATTCTCTCTGCTCTAGATGCACAGAGATGGTGGAGTGCTGTGCTGGAGGAAGGAGGGCACAAGAGACATAACAGGTGAGAGGAAATAACAGAAAGCAGCAAGAGCTGCAGGGAGAGAGAGGAGGAGCCTCTGATGTACCTCTCTAGCACGCACAGGAGCCTGGACTGATTAACACCAGCTTCTCAGGGAGCTTCCTGTTTCCTGCTGCTTCCCTGAACCCACTTGAGGAGAACAAGCAGTCAACTGAAGTAGTAGGAGCCAGTTAGGCCCTTAAGACGCTGATATCTTCCCTCACTCAGACCCTGCTAGCAGCCTGCTTATTTGTCCCCTTCAATTGAGTGTTGAGAGACACTGTAGCTGGCACAGAACAGAAAAAGAAAGAAGGATGCAAAATGCTTTTTCTTGGTCCCTGTATCAGCACCTGTACTAGAAGGAGATAAATCTGGCCACTTACATTTTAAAAAGTGCAATATACAGAAAACAATTATAACATCTCCCTTGCATTTACAAAAGCTAGCAACGCTTTGCTAAGGCAGCTTCTTTATTGGAATTGAATACATTTTATGGAAAGGTCAATATGAATATTACATCAAGTTGTCCCTTTGTGGATTCTCAAAAATCTTCAAAGAGAATTTGGCTAAAAGTAACACAGAGGCAGAGGGACACATTCATCCCAGGAGAGCAGCACACCACATGCACATGCACGTGGCCTGAAAGAAAGCAGCTTTCAGCCATGCTCTGAGAAGTAATCTATGTTCACTGTGCTACCTTTTCACAAGGCTTATCCTACATTTTTTCTGGCTCTCACCTGACCAGACAACGTTACAAGCCTATCGTGTTTATTAAAGAGTTACTGCTCTAGCTATTGCATAGTATTAAGAAGAGGACTGTCTGATGCTTTCCAAAATATTGTTCTGTCTTCTTGCCTGCACAGGTAAAGCGAATACAAGTAGCAAGTTGGTTTCTGGTCAAAGGTCATGATCTCTACCCAAGAGGAGTAAATATCAACCCAAACATACAGTGTAGGAACAAGGTCAACTCAACTCGGAGGTAAGAGGGATCACCACACAAATAATCATCCTCTCTTTTCTTCACTCACTTCCATCTCTGTGCTCATAGGTATGCGACACACCCAGTCCCCAGTTCTCCACTTCCCCAAACTTCATTCACCAAGCCATTTCCATATTGTCATGCAGGCCTCCCTCCAAATACCACTGATTTCAATGGTCTGGGGATCATGGCTCCCTAAGGGGGTAAAAGGTGCTTCTGTTGTCCTACCTATGAAAAGTCAGAGGTTTAGGAAAAAAACTGAACTTAATGGAAATACCAAAATTTGTACAATGCCTGACTAGCTGCATGCGCAGCTTTGCTAATTACAAGGGTAATCTCCTCCCCTAGGCATTCTGTAAGACTCTCTGCAGCGCTCAATACAGAGCTTAGGTTTTAAACTCTTCAGAGCAAAAACCATCTTTGCTTGTTTCTGCAAACTGCCCTAGCCCACTTTTGGGCCCTCCAGAGATGATGATGAGCATCTTATAATTTATAGTGGCCTCAACCCTAACAATATCATAGAGGACACAGTAATACACCCAGACTGAGATAGAAAGAAGCAATGGCTATGCAGTTGGTCTGCTGTGACTACTGCTCATTATGCTAATTGTTACAGTCTCACTTACCTTGTGCTCCCTTTTGTCTGTCTGTGTCCACCTGTTGCTACTCCCTTTATATTTAGACTGTAAACTCTTTCAGGCAAGGTTTGTCTTCACACTGTGTGTGCGTATGTGCGTTCATGCATGCACACAAGAACCAAAGCGCCTTCATCCTTGATTTGGGCCTCTAGACACTTACCACAACCCAAACACAATAATAAACCATCATCATACTAAAGTCCAAAATTGCCAACTGCGACTGTTTCTTGGATTTATAATGAAACTATATTTGTCTTTGATTTCCTAATTATCCACCATATTGAATATTCTCTTACGGTGAAATCTATGAACAATACCCCCTCTTGGCAAGATCTCATTAATGTTTGATTACATTCTGGACTGCAATAAATTAAAACATGACATGCTATCTGATCAGAAAAGGTGTATTAACGATTTACCTTCATTTGTTTGCACATATGTAATGTGATTTTTTTTTAAAGTACAGTGGGCCAAAAAAAAAAAAAAAAACCAATCCAAAAACCCAATACCACCCCTTTCATGCAACTCCACTGAAGTCAAAGGAGTAACATTTTATGTTATAATGCCAAATGTTTTTAAACATGTTGGACAGGTGAAAACCTGCATTCAAATATTGTTAACCTGGCTATTTGAAATACAAAGCTAAGTCCTGGTTTACACGACTCGGTCGACATCCTAACTCTGTAAGTGTCCACACTACAATGTGGATCCCACTGATGTAACTTGCCCGCTAGACTGACTTAATAATTACACCTCCACGAGAGATGTAACATTTCAGTTGACTTAATTTTGTAGTGTAGCTTTGCCCTAATATTGAAAATCCTTCCTTTTTGCATTCTGTTATGCCTTTAGTATATTATAAGGTTTTAAGAATATAGTGTAGTGTTATATATTATTAATGCATAATATGTTAGAATATTTATGTAGAGCTGAATAAGTTAAGGCTAAACTATGAACACTCTTTATTGGGAAGTTAAGTAGCATTTATAATATGGTTTATGTTACATCGAGTCTCTTGTTTACTGTGGTCATATAAAAAACATTAAGGGAAAAAATATTTTAAACATGTTCCAAGGGGGCATATTATATATATAAATACACACATATAGACATGCAATCCATGCAACCTTAATTCTGCCTCCTTGTGCATCCAATCTGTGCACTGAATAAAGGGTGGGAAAAAAATAGTATGTGAACCTGTAATTTAAGAAAATATTTTCAAACACATGATCCTTAATCCTTTAAAAATATCCTTATTGTAGTAAAACAGATTATACCAAACACGGATACAATCAGCAGCAAGAGCAAATGTGGGTTTGGGAATGAGATATCACATTCTACTTTTTCCACAGGACCCCCTGCCTCATTCAGGGTACAGAATGGATAGTCACTTAATCAGTAAGTATTAAATATTTTGTTGTTTTCTCCTCAACATGTGGCCCATGCCTTGTTTATTGCATGCTATTCAAATCTTGCTCTGAACACAGAAGTATTAATTTCCTCATAGGCTTTTCCATGATGCTTATTTTAGCAAAATGAATGCTTCAAGAACTTTAACTGATCTATTTTCATAACACTCCTGAGAGAGGATGGTATTACTATCCCTATTTTACAGATGGGGAACCAAGACAGAGATTAAGGTCAAAATTATCTACTACTATTGGATGTCCTATTTGAGATATCTAGAATCTGATGTTTCAGAGTGCTTAGCATTATGTAGCTATGTTTTGAACATATTAATTGCTTGTATTGAGCATTCACAGCTGCAACTGAAGTCACAGCTAGAGCACACTCAGTACAGAGAACCCTTGGAATTTTTAGCTGTGAAATTCTACTAAAGCCTCTATTCAGCATGTGAAAATGGTGATTTTTTTCCCCTCAAAGGCTTACAACTTGGTCAAATTTGGGTGGATTTTCACAGGTCTGACAAAAGGCACATTCCTGACACAAAGTCCACCTTTCTGCCAAATTTGAGGTTGCTGCTCCAATGCATGAAGGTGAAAGGTTTTTCAAAAAAGGTTACCAGCATTTTTAACATGGGCACAACTATGTATTTTTCCTCTAGCCTCATTCTCAGAAATGGCTGAACCAGCAACTCCAGAATTGTTGATATGGAGAGCACATCATACAATCACCCAACCAGCTGTAGCCTGGTTTCCTGGCCCAAAAGACTCTCCCTAATTTATATTCCCTGCATCAGGCCTGGAACAAAGATTTGTGCACATCCTTCAACATTCTAATGAGGAAGTGCCTCGTAAAACATTGAAAATTCTACTGTTAATCTGCAGCTGCTACAGCAGGAAATTTCATTCACACTGGTCCTCACATAGGTTACAGTGCATAGGCCTTGCCCCCCCCCTAAAAAGGGTGCTGGAGATGTGGGACTCCCAGAGCCACATTGGTTCACATGTTTTGGGACTGTCCCCCCAGGATACCATCCTTCTGGCTAGAAGTAGTGGGAGAATTAATGAGATAATGGATCCTTAAAAATTACTTCCAAGAACTGTGTTTTGGAATATATCCCATCATAATGGAAACTCTCCAACCCATGGCAAGCTTGTTTCTCTAGAGCAGTGCTAGAGCCAAATGACTTCTATTGCCTAGATGGAAGAGCAGGTTGTCTCCAGAGATAGAATTTTGGCACAGCAACTTGGCTGACCTAGCTGCTAAAGAGCAGGTAATGTTTCAGAGAAGAGGGACCTCAGACAAATTTAGTCTAATTTGTTAGAAAACTTTGAATAATTCTTACTGGATGAAGACAAGATGTTGTTCTCTCCTCCCTTCCCTCCCATTCTTTTATCTCCCTCTTCCTTCTCCCCCTCCCCACTCCAATTCTATCATTTGAGGGGATATTCCCCCCCATATAAATTTAAAAATTGATGAATCATTTTGGCAGAAGTTTTCCAAAATAATTCAGCATGAGGCAGACTCTTGGCATGAAAAATGTCAGCCTGAATGGTTAAAGTTGGGAAAATTATAAGCAACTGAAAACAGGGCCTTATAAGGGAAAGTGTCAGGCAACCTATTAATAGACAGTGCTACCAGCTCTGCTCATGATGTATTGGGGACAGGAAAAAAAAAAACCTGACCACCACCGATGACAAAGCAAATGCCAAATACTTTCACCCACCAACTTTGAGGAAATTCAGATCCAGATCTGAAGTTCATGGATCAGGCATCTTTCTATTCTTACCTCCTTGAAAATGCATCAGCATGAGAGTGAAAGCAAGACTTAAAAACACAAGAAGAAACCATTGTTCACAGCTCCCACTGATATTAATGGTGCAGGACAAGGCACCATATAAATTCCATTGGCAGGAGTCACTGAGCAGGAAAGGATGGTCTTCTGGAAATATGGGTTCACATCCCATCTCTGCAGCAGATTGTGATTTATCTAAGGTCACACAATCTGACCTTGGGGCTCAGATCCCCCAAGTGCAATCTGTAGACAATAGTTCCCTACTTTACAAGAGCGTTATAAGGATAAATCCACAAACAAATGGGCAGTTCTTCAGATGCTGTGATGATGACCTATATAGAATCATTTCGCTGCCTAGTGAAATGCCCTAGTCATGTTTTCTTCCTGCCTAGCACTGCCCACATTTTTGGTGGCTCTTGTCCCCTATTAGAAGGGAACTTGATATGAGTGGTCCCTCTGTTATTAGCAATGGAACAGAGCACGCCAGGAGTAAAGTTGGTCTTAAGACTTTAATATTCACATTCTGTATATAAATGCAGAAGCAGGTCTCCCCATTATCATCAGTAGGAGCCAGCACACATCTGAGGGTAGAATACAGTCCTCATTGCGCATCTTCCTACGTTGTTAGTATCTGCCAAAAAAATATAAATGCACCTCCATATAATTACACTTCATAAAGGTCCCACTATATTAGGCTTACCTCTGGTGACTAAGGTCCACATGCATGTGGGGCATGTGACAGTGAAAAGGGAGTTGACTGTCTAATGTTAGTTCCTGTGCACATGACTGGGAGATTCAGATGAAGACAGACTTTGGACTAGTACAGCAAAGGTGGTACAGGTTACAAGTCAGGTTTCTTGTTAGAGCACTGAAAGGAACTGTGCGTGATTCCATTTCATAATACATCGCTTTTGCACTAGAGCGGGCAGCACACTGCCCCCTCCATTTTCTTGGGCACCAAAGTCACTGACACAGCTCACCATTATAAACTAGGTCCTTATATTGGATTTCTTTACGGAACAAGAACTGATATCCAGTGCTAATACCCAGCATCCATGACATTCTCCAGCCCTTTCAAAGTCCAAATCCTGAAGACTTTACTCAGATTTTACAGTCTTTATGCAAGCAAATCTCTCATGAAGCCAATTGTTTTGATTATAAGGAATAAGTAAGAGTTAAGTAAGAATGTCAGTTTTTGCGCCTGTACGATTGAACCAGGTACTGTCCATATATGATTCAAATTGAAATTAAGGGAATATGATAACTATAATATGATCAAGGTTTTTCATTTTTGCATTATGTCTGGCCATTCAGGCAGAGACAGCAAGCGATCTCTGGTGTGAAAGAACTATCAGCATGCTAATAGACTTTATCCTCTCCATCTTCTAGGAGATGGAAAGTTAGTTGTATATAGAAAGGTTAAGTGTCTGTCTACACTCAGACCTATCCCTCAGTTCAAAGAGTTCCTCTGAAGTACTGTGCGCGCGCACACACAAAAAAGTGGCCTATATTCTAGTGATGTTGAGTTGGATACAGTGGGCCTGAGTGCCAGAAGAGAGACTGCAATAGGCTTACTTCAGGGTACCGTAACTGAGAAAATATAAATTACCCATATACTACTTGCACAGATAATTTCATATCTGAAGTGGTAACATAAGAGATTGTCATTGCAGTGACCTGAACAGTATAAAGAGCTCTTTTCTAGTAGCCCATCCAACTACAAGTGTCACACCGACAGATGCCAACTGTGAGGGAGAATCAGGGCTTCACTGCAGAAGAAGATGTGACTCAGCTGCTAACAGAAGGAGGCTGACAGTGACAGGACAGGCACAGCACAGACACTACAAGTGTAAGTTACACTTTACTTTCACATAAATCCATTTTCACTACAAGATTTAGCTTATCTTAAACTCAGCAGGGTTATTATGCTGCTCACTTTGGTTTTCCTCTGAATTTTAAGATCATTTTGGAATTAAATAGCTTGGAACTGCAGGCCTGTCTCAAGGAAAAGGAGACATGGGCGGCAAGTATCATAGGCTGGGGGAGGCTGTGCCTCCTCAAACAGCCAGGCATGGTCTCTCCTATGCTCTGCCCCCAGTCCTCCCCCATAACCCCCGTTTCCCATTCCACATGACTGGAGTCCAGTCTCCCTGTGGGGTGGCACCAATTCAGACCATGCCACCCACCCAGTTTTCTGGGTGACCAACCTCCCAGTACTCTGGGGCTGAGAGGGTGGGGCTCTGACCACACTGCCCACTGTCCTGGGGCTCCAGGGGGCTAGCCTGGGGATGTGGCTTGCAGCTGCAGTGGCGGAGCTCTGGGCTCCAGCAGGGAGGCGCAGGGGTGGCTCCAGGCCCCAGCACGCCAAGCGCGTGCTTGGGGTGTCATGCCGTGGGGGCCGCTCTGCCGGTCGCCGGGAGGGCAGCAGACAGGGTGCCTTCGGTGGCATGCCTGCGGAGGGTCCTTTGGTCCCGCAGCTCCAGCTCCACGGGACCAGAGGAGCCTCCGCAGTCACACCTGCGGGAGGTCAACCGGAGCCGCGGGACTGGCAAGCAGCAGAGTGCCCCCCGCAGCATGACGCCATGCTTGGGGCGGCGAAATGTCTAGAGCCATCCCTGGGGAGGCGGAAGAGGCAAGGCCTCGAGCAGAAATGGTAGGGCCGGTTGTTCATGCCACACCCATGAAAGGAGGCTATGTTTCTCACCGGAGGCCAGAAGTAAGACGGTTTACAGAGAATCCAACCTGGAATATTTTGTGAAGGGCATGGAAAGGACAAAGACCTGGGGCAGAAGGGCACCCTTCTGCTAAGGTGCTGCTAGGTTATTACTTATGTCCATTGGGGGTGAAGGAAAAACCTGTTGTCCATGAAGCATTTCAGGAATGGAGGGAAATGAAAGCTGTAAGTGCACAGAGGAAATAGCAACATGACCCTGTTGACTGTGCTGATAAGGAAACTAGAACGTGAGAAGCTAGTTCTGAAGTGTAATGTAACAGGGTGGTTTTCCCTGTAAAGGTTGGATTTCCTGGGGTAGCCGACCCTGGTTCCTGGCAGACATACACCTGAAGGGGATCTGGTGTTTCCTCTACGAAGAGTAGCTGGAAGCTGCAGTGAGGGAGGTGTGTATGTTCAAGGAGAGCAGTGGCTGCTACGAGTAAGCAGGCTCTCACAGAGTCCCAGGATTTGGGACTAAGGCTATGTCTACACGACAGCTTATGCCCATATAATTTAACATCGCTCCAGGGTGTGAATAAACCATTGAAGTCAATAGGAGTTTTTTCATTGATTTACAGAAGAGAAGTAGCAGATCTCCTACATCTAACAGAGAAACTGGTTTGTAAGTGAGCGAAAGATTGTTGGAGGGATACCTGCCGCTCAGCAGAATTCCAGGCTATTTAGGAAAGGAAGACAGAGTGCATGTCAGACTTCCAAGGCAAAATCTTGATGAGGTAATTCTTTTCTGGTCCAGCTTGTCCCAGAATAGGACTATGTAAAACATGGTTGAAAATGAACAGAGTGGAGTATAACAGGCACACACATTTTCCCAAATACATGCAAAAAACTCATAGTGCTGCTATTTGCTGTCATCACCTGGTGTCTCTGGTCCCCCAGTAAACATTGCTATGACTTTTTATGACTGCCACAAAAGCAGTGGCAAATACAGTTGAGGACAGATGCCAGCTGGCCACGGATACTTGGACAAAATGACTAAGAATAAGGCATGACCGTTGGAAATGATATGAACCTAAACACGTTGTGGGAGGGAGGGTAAGCAAGAGGACATGTACACAAAATAGCATGCTGCATGTTACAGAAGCATTGCTGACACATTGGGGTGGGGGAGCAGACAGACACAGCTCTCTTGCCATACAATATAGCAAATACGTAGGCCAAGTACAGTAAGAAGTAGATACGATGACTAGAGATAAATTAATAATAAGCCATGTTCCTCCAGATCTCTCTTAGAACCTAAAGTGTAGCAGGAAACCAGGGATCACAAACTGCTCCAGAACACAGACCAGAATACAGCCCTTGGTGCTTAGCCACAGTCTGGTGTAAGGAGAACTCTGATATTGTGAGCTGTGTTACGATGCAGAAGCACAATAGGATGTTGCAATAGAAGAGTTGTGCACATGGCGTTGTCCATCTCTCCCCCCTCCAAACATTATCCTCTTTATTAATCCCCTATTTCTGATCCTTTATATCTCTCTCCCCACTGGGCCCCATCCTGCACCCTAGTTGGGACTAGGACTGTTACTGCATGATGCTTATAACTGGAATCAAATGCCTCTGCTATTCATTTGCATTGTGTTCAGACCAGAACTCTGTGTCCCTGGTTTCAGACACTGCCAGTGTAGTGTATGCTGCCACCTGCGTATTTTAACGTGGCCTCTGACAGCTTTAATTAACACATTGTACCTCTGTGCATTGCTGGTGAAGGGGAAGGGGGGGAAGTTCCATCTGGCTATGCCTCCCTTTCCTGTCTCCAAGCCTTTTCTCTGTGCTATGGCTGGACGGTGCATAGATGCTAGGTAGTGCTGCCCTCACCACACTGTGTCCAAGGCCAGCATTGAACCATTCTGTTAGAAAAGGGACAGGCTCCACCACCACCAAAGAATACTGCAGTGGACTTCCTCCCATCCCCATTGCATGGGATACAGAGACAAAATGAGATCTCCTTCCCCAAATGTAGGGCCCTATCTCAGCTGCTCACTTTATCGGTGGACAATATAGCCCAGAATCTTTGCTAGCATAACTATTGTTTAATGGCAAGTAGCAGAACAGAGAAAACAGAATACTAGTTTGTTAACTTGAAGTGGACTGGGCTTTAACTGTATTGTCTGGGGTTGGTTATGTGCTTGTGTTCTTGATGGAAATAGAACACTGAGTTCATGAGGGAGGAAGAGAAAACAGCCTGTTCACCAGTGAGAGGCTTAGGAGAAGGCTGTGGTCTTCTTACAGAGCAGTACCTCAGGAAGACCAGTGGCTCTGGGCACAAAGAGGGTCAAGTGACTTGAGGTTATAAGGCACTATCAAAAAAAAGCCATTTATGGGTCTGATCCAACAACCTCAATAGGGATATTTCTATTAACTTAAGTGGGCATTGAATCAAGCTACCATCGAGATCCTCATTTAAAAAAAAAAGGGAGAAAGCAGGCAATGAACAGTATTCCTTGGGGGTGGAATGAAATTGAACATTGACCTGGTTAAAGCAAAGAACAACTCACCCTGAAAGGGATACTGTAAAAGGGATTTTTATCCTCCTTTCATGGACTCCTCTCCAAGTATCCAATAGACACTTATTTTTAATATGTATCAGTGAATTCTATTAACACTTCCCTCTCATGGTGGCAAGTGGATAGATATAAGTGAATTCCCCTTACACAGCATACAGGATTGTCAGACAATATAAAACTCCTGTCTCAGAGGCTGTGAGGGAGGGAAAAAAAAAAGTCTCCAGCCTCCTTTAATGCTGGATGAACAATAATAAAAAGAACTGGCACTTAATATTTAAACAATTGTTTAATTATTAAAGATGACATTTCTTCTTTTTAATGTTAAACCAGTAGTATAGCATGCAGGAAACTGGTTAGTCTGTGACACCCAGTGCAAGTGGCATCAGTGTCATGTCTTAGCAAGATGGCCTCTGCCACTGGGAGGCTCATAAATGCCAATCGCGGTTAACACATTGCACATTAATACACTGCAAGTACATTACCACATTTAGGGATTTTTGTCCATGCTTCTTTTTGCCCTCTGAACTTACATTGTCTAACTGAATAGACTAAGTGAAGATGTGCCTTTAAAAAAAAAGTCTGATAGACTTGTTCAAATCCCTCCTGAAGATGGTAGGGAAGAGGCATCCTTTAGCACTCAGATCGTAAGCTCTTTGAGGCAGGGACTGTTTTTTATTATATTATTGGAACAGGTCCTCGGGCAATGGAATCCTGACCTGGTTGGGGCCTCTCACTACCACCTGGAATTTTAAATTAATAATAGCATTCAGTGATTTCTGTGGAATTAAGAATGTGACGGAGCCCACCAAAGCAATTAGCAAGTGTGCACATCAAAGACATATGCATATAGGACAATATCTTTTATCTTTGTTGGCAGGTTTGACAGCAAGACCAAAGATTGACTAGACATGCAGATAGAACTACCCAAAGATTGTGCCACCCTTCCTCAATCCTAACCTTCAGGCCGGGCAGAGTGGAGAAGCTTACACTGCCTGTTAGTAGTGGCACTGAGACAGCACCAAGAATCTTCAGTCAGACCTGGTCTTAATAGTGCTAGAATAAGGAAATGGTCCTCTCACCATGAACAGTTTAAAATGTACACGTTCTGTGTCTGCACAGAGGACTTTGATCTGATACCCATCTAAAGACTCATATAACACAAAGATTTTCACCTAGCTCTAACGGAGACAAACCCACCAAACCAAGGAAGCAAAAAGAAGATGAAAACTCCAGTAATAATCTTTGAGGAGGATTGAGAGAGGATGGTACCACATTAAAGGCACTCAGGCACTATAGTGATGGATGTGGTATATTGGATATTAGGCACTCCTACCTCAGAGGTGCTCAGATGGGCATGGTACAAACGCCTAGATAAACAACACAGACGTTGCAGCTACCCTGTTGCACAAATTTGAGTCTCAGTGTTAGAGGTTTTATCCCTAACTGTGCATTTACAGGCTTTTTAAAAAAATTGTATCAGTCTTACAAGGACAAAAATTTTTCCCTCAATTTGAAAACTAATTTATCTCCTTGTCATAATCCATTGGACTGTTGAAATTAAAACTCATTTCCCATTTGTTTCCTTAAAAGGCCTGGATGGGCAATCCGATATTTGTAAATTTGCATATGGTTGCTAGTACTTGGGATCTTTTGAGAAACCATTACAGAATTTGTAGAACAAAAAGATTAGGTGGGCTTTAAAAATTTATTTCAAGTGAAGATAAACCTTACTGAAAATGACATTGTGGGATTGTATAAAAGAGATTATTTTCTTACCAACTTCCTCTTCAAAGGTATTCAATTACCAGACAACCACCAGCCTGCAGACTGATGCTGGGATCTCAGAAATCAAACTGCTCTGTTTCTTTTATCACCAGTAAGAACAATCCTGTGGTAAAAACTTGGATTTCACTCTGCCTCATTCATCATTGACAGCTCTCTTTCCTATAACCACGTGGTCTCTGAAGAACTAAGTTGGAGGTTATGCAGAATAACCTGAGCTCCTACTGATTTCCATGGGAATTGAAGGCATGCAGTGTATTTCAGGAGGTAATCAGCAGCCTTCAGGAGCAGCTCTGCTTTCCATAAAGTGTGACTTGAGGGCACATCAGTCTGATTTCTGCTCTATGGCAGTGGGAGTGCAGGGAAAAAATGCAAGGTGCCTATTCTCAACCCCAAGACACTGTCATAGCAGGACATCTGCTTAGTACTTCCACCAGGTGGGGGACTTGTCCAGTCTAACATCCCTGTCAATATACCACCCCTCAACATAGCCAGTCGACCTCACACACGTGACACACTCTGCAGGACAGGCTAAAGGGAGGTGCTGAGCCACCCATGGGAGCAATATCATGTGCTACTCAATGCATCCCCTCCTGTGCTAGGTCCCCTTAGCCATCTCTGGCTCAAGGGACATCTGCCTAACCAACTCTGCAGTTCACAAAACTAAGCAAGGGTAGACTTTTACCCATATGAAGCTGAAAAACTGGGCCTCTTTTATAGTCACCCTTCTGATTAAAACAAAACGTGAAGAGTACTAGTAGGTAGGTAAGACTCAAGACTTAAATCTTGACAGTATCTTACACGTTAATGGATTTTTTTGTCAGCTGAATTCCAATCAATTAGTTTTCAAAGGATATTTTAATGAAGTTCTATCTAAAGTACACATGTCAGGGGCTTTACTCACTGCTCAGGCACACCTTGGTGGCTTCATCTGAGGAATAGCTCCACCTAGCCTGGCACCCCCTTACCTCTCATGCTCCAGCAGTTGCAGTGCCTTTTTGAATCAGGATGCTCCCTCTTCATCGCTTGGCCCTCCAGTCAGGTCATGATAATTTTCCCCTTCTGACATATTAAAGTCTCACTAGAGTGAGAGACTAGGTATAGTTCCCAGCAGTCCTCCAATTCAAGGCCATGTCACTTCCCCATGGACTGGTAGGGGAACCCAGAGCTGCCCACTACTCTGGGTTCCATCTTAGGGGACCTTTGAATCAGCAGCTGACGTCTGCACTGTCCCAAATCTTGCTGCTATTTCCCTGGGCTTTTTCCAGCTTCACCACCCTTTCTTCAGGGCCAGGATCCCAAGGCATCTACTCTCTCCATGGGGTTTCCTCCTTTCCCTCTTTAATCTCAGAGAGTGTCTGCAGGCTTCCAAACTGCAGCCTCCTTCTGCTCTTTCTTCCTCACCTTGTAGCCCAGCCTGCTCCTGCCCAGGTGTGCTCCATCTTCAATCAGTGCTTGCCAATCAAGCCTAACTCTCCCTCAGCTGTGGCCTATCAGGTTACTTAACCCCTTCTGAGCCACATTAACTCTTTCCAGGTTAGTGTGGGGGTGAACACCTCATCTCAGCATGCTTCACTCAACAAGTTCCGAATAGAATTATTGGTGAACTCGGTGCGGAAGAACACCTATGACAAAGATGATAAAAAAATTAAAAAATCCTCATCCTTTGTGCCTTGGTGCATGCAGAAGAAAATTAACATAAAACACGACCAGTGATCTAAAGTTCATAAGAAAATAGCTACCCTACAAGATGAATTAATAAACCAAGTTATGGAGGGAATAATAAGGATTGGTATGATGCCCTCACTTGTTACGTTGTGCCATCTTTGCACATTGTTTGACATACTTCCAGGAAAATATTTTTAGTGATATCCAGAATGGTCAAGAAGGAATGCCTTCACAAACATACACACAGCAGGGAAAACTCCTCATTTCTCCTGAATTTAGCTGAATCGTTGCTTAAACTTTTTTAAAGAAACTTTACCCAAGTTCCAAGAAGCCCCAGTGGTTTCTGGGAAATGGAGTTCAGACAGATAATCCAGTCACCAGCTAGGACACTGAGCATATGTTTACACTGAAATTAAAAACCTGCGGCTGACTCATGCCGGCTGACTAGGGCTTGGGATAAGGGGCTGTTTAACTACTGGTTAGATATTTGGGCTTCGGCTGCAGACTGATGGCTGGGACACTCCCATCTCTCAGCTGCAGCCCAAGCCCAAGCCCAAACCAGCTGACATGGGCCGGCTGTGGATGTATAATTGCAGCCTAGACAGACCCTGCGGGACATTCCAAAACCTACAAAACAATTTGGAACCTAAACATGCAACAAGAGATTCAGACATGAGGGTTCCGTTTTCCATTTGTTCCAAAGCTCAGAGTGTTTGAACTCAGATGACCGAGTGAAGTGTCATGGAAGTAAAATTCAGCCCTTTCCACAGAACAGAAGAGAGCTGGGTGAGGGAGGAATAGTGAAATCTGGCTACAGAATATTAGGCAGTTTTCATACTACTCTTGTGAAGTATTTGCAAAGCCAGAATGATGGCTTAAGCAGACCTCTAACCAGGGCAGCACATTACATCACCTTTATAGCCAACTTCCTTTAAAGCAGCTTAGCAATGGTTCATTGAGTTTCAGCTTGACAGATAGGTGCAATGAAGAACTGTTTGTGATTGCTAAGATGTCAGAAGCGTCTAGCAAGTGCATAAAGCCTTCTACATAATTCAGTTATTGCTCATACAAATTGTGTCATTTCCTCCAGTGTTTTACTTGCATTAGCTTGCAGAGCAGGAAAGGTCACTGTAAGATCATTAAAGATAAATACAAAATTGTATATAACGTATATAATGTAAGGCACAGTACAAAGATTTATATTTGTTTTGTATTTCCTTTTAAGCCTTTAACTACGACCTATACTGCACTATGGGGTACTGCAAGAAAAATATTTAAATAAGACACATGTAAGTGTTCATTATAGTAATGAGGTGAGGGACTGAGTGGTATAATGGACCGCGTGGTATAATAGATGTGTTCCTTGGTTGCTTGATGATCATTTCTCACCATGCATTGAATTACGCTCATGTAGGATTCAGACTTTCAAGAGCCAGCAGTACAGAAGTGTAGGGGAAATTAGTCCATGTGATCTCATCCAGCCTGTAATAGTCACATCAGTCCACACTAGACTGCTAAACAGTGTATGTATGACGTTCTGTAGTCTTTCTTTTTAAGAGGAACCAAGCTACCCCCAAAACAATGATAGATGACAAATAGTTGTACTAGCCATTCTATGAATAGATCAGTGGTATGTTGTGTAGCAGAGCAGAGCAGCCCCCCCCCCCCGCATAGGTGCCAACTTCCCCTCTGCCTGGTGGGTGCTCGATCCCCACCTGTCCCTGTCTCTGGCCCCGCTCCTTCCCACCCCTGCACTGCCCTCACCC
>NC_133774.1:117195348-117260448 GCF_003597395.2 Chelonoidis abingdonii
AACTCTATGATTTCATGATCACTTTCACCCAAGCTTCCTTCTACTTTCAAATTCTCAACGAGTTCCTCCCTATTAGTTAAAATCAAGTTTAGAACAGCTTCCCCCCAGTAGCTTTTTCAACCTTCTGAAATAAAAAGTTGTCTGCAATGCAGTCCAGGAACTTGTTGGATAGTCAAGGAACAAGGAAAAATCAATCAGGTTCTTAAAAAGAAAGCTTTTATTTAAAGAAAGAAAAGGTAAAAATTATCTCTGTAAAATTAGGATGGAAAATGCTTTACAGGGTACTCAGATTCATATAGACTAGAGGGACTTCCCCACCCCCCAGCCTGAGATTCAAAGTTACAGCAAACAGAGGTAAAAATCCTTCCAACAAAATACACATTTACAAGTTAAGAAAACAAACATAAGACTAATCTGCCTTGCCTGGCTTTACTTACAATTTTGAAACATGAAAAACTGATTCAGAAAGATTGGGAAAACCTGGGTGTACGTCTGGTCCCTCTCAGTCCCGAGAGCGAACAACAAACCAAACAAAAAGCACAAACAAAGACTTCCCTCCACCAAGATTTGAAAGTATCTTGTCCCCATATTGATCCTCTGGTCAGGTGTCAGCCAGGTTTACTGAGCTTCTTAACCCTTTACAGGTAAAAGAGACATTAACCCTTAACCATCTGTTTATGACATTCCCCTAAATGGAAGATGGCATGACAGAAGGCTGAATCAGCAAGACTTTGCCCAGCACCCTGTCACACATCTCTCCCCGCTTCTCCAACCACTAATAGGGGTCTCCACCGGGCTTGCTCTCCAGTCAAGGACCCTGGGGTGGACGTCTCACCCATAACTTCCCTCTCCCTTCTTGGGCTTGGTTATCTAGGGTTTTTCTTCTCAGGGGTCTCCTACCCCTGTCCTTGGAGGATCTAACCTTTTTCCTATTTTGGACTTTTCCCCTCTGCCCACCTTCCCTCCTGGAAAAGGGTCCAAGTCCATACCTATCATGATCGGGTAAGGCAGTTCCTTTACTACCCCAACCCGCTGCCACTTAAAGCTGCCCCGAACCTCAAGGGGCACCTGGGGTATTGTCTCCTATCCCCATGGACGCATTCTAAGTCCATCTTTGCACCTGGAATCCACCAGTGCAGCCTCACCATCTTCTTTTGTACCGGGAGCAGGCTGAAGCAGAGTCCATCAGGCCTCACTGGGGTTTCCTCCCCACCATTACTGGGATAGTGAACAGTTTCCGTCCCTTCCCTGCCCTCCAGCATTTGCCCAGCCACAAAACTCTGCCCACTCACAATCCACGTGAGGGCAGTCCCCCTTCTTGTGTCCTGATCCCCTGCCCTGCCAGCAGACAACCAGTCTGGACCCTGTGGGAACCCCTCAGATGTCCTCCTGTTTGTTCTCTGGGCCCTTCCCAGGCAGGGGTTTCTCTAGGCCTTCTCCCAGTCTCCAATTCCTTGCATAGCCATTCGTCCTTCCTGGGGAAGTCTGCCTCTGCATACTCCTCTGCAAGCTTTATGGCTGCCTCTACCATATTTGGTTGGTGCTTCCTCACCTACACCTTTAATATTCTTGAGGAGGCCCTGTAAAAACTGCTGTAGGACAAGCGCATGTATAATCTCCCCCACTGGCTGGGACTCTGGCCTCAGCTAGTGGGTGCCCCAGTCCATTAACTTCTGGGCAAATGCCATGGGCTCCAACCTGCCCCCCATCCACCTCACTGACCAGAACTTCTGGTGGTACTTCTTCAAGGACAGCCCCACCCGATCCAGTATGGTTGCCTTCATTACTTCATAATTCCTGTCCCACTGTTCACTTAGGGCCATGTAGGATGCTTGGGCTTCGCCAGCTAGGTAGGGAGCCAGTCACAGTGCCCAGGTTACCCTATCCCATCCAGCCCCTGTGACTACCCATTCAAATGTGCCTCGGAATGTGTCAGGATCATCTGTCGGGCCCATTTTACACAATCCTAAGCCCAGCGCCTGAATGCCATCCCCTCCCATCGGACTCATCACTTTCTGCAGGAGCTGCTGTTGGATGCCAGCCTGCTCCCAAATGAAGTCCTGCAGGCTCTTCTGCTGTTCTGCCTGCCAGGTGAGCAAGGCTTGTATCTCCAGCTGGTGGGCTTGCTGAAAACTCTGCATTGCCTTCTGCATCTCCTCCTGCTGCTTGACAAGCTATTTCAGGGTCTCCTCCATCTCCTGGCTACCAAACACTTGCTCTGTCACAGATCCTGGATGAGCTCCCACATGTAGCATAGCACGGCAAGGCCCCCTGGCTCCTGCCTCTGCTCAGTCCACAAAGTGACTCTGGGGTTAGTACTCACTGGTGCCATTTATTAACTGGCTTGTTCTCACCACCATCTCGCCATGTACTGTTGGCCCTTCACCGTCTGTAAGCAGGAGGAAAGAGCTACCTCCCTGCTTCTACTCCCTGTCTTTTCCTTTTCTTCCTTCCTCTGAGACTTTTATACAGCCCCAGGCTACTTGGGCATCAGCTGTCTCTGCTTCCCCAATTAGGGGCACATTACCTCCAGCCAGCTCTAATTTATTCCCCTGAATGGGAGCTGGCATGACAGAGAACTGACTCAGCAACCCTTTGTCCACCACCCTATCACATATTGGAAGAGAACAGTGAACTATTTGTGGTCTTTTCACTCAGTCATATAGCACTGCATCACTATTAATTTCTCTAGTCAGGAACAGATATTAAGATGCTGCACAACTAGGCCACTAATTTTCTGTAATAAAATAACAACCAAAAATAACAGGATTGCCTTTTTGAAAGGAAACGGATAAGAAAAAATGGTCCTGAAATATACTGTGGTCTCTCCTTGGTACATTCCTCTCACAATCCACTGGTCATGGACCAGGTTGTGCAGATGACAGCTTTGGCATATGCATAGGTCTGCACTGGTGATTGATTTTGCATTTGCCACATACCTAGCAGGCAGCTTTATCTGAGAGATCCCAAGAAAGCTGAAAGAGAAGTACCCAGACTGAACTAGAAACCAGTTACGCCAGAACCAGGTTTTAGAAAGAATGTGAACACAGTTCCATATCTCTGTGTATATAGGGACAAACAGAACATATGCTCCCAGAAATTTACATTTTAGTTTTGATTTTTCCCCTCTCCATTTGTTCCCAGTTTCAGGCATCTCACGCCTTCCTAGCATAGTGGGGAGTTATTTCCATTTAATAATATTTCAGAAATATGACCGGTCCTGTTGATTTTAAATATTTTTGGGAAGAATTGTAGTTTGTTCTGGTTTTTTACCTTTATTTAATGCCATGGATATACCAGGTCTGATTCTTTATGCAATTAATATATGCAGGTCTGATTCCATAGGTGCTAGAAATAGGTGCTGCTCCACCCCGTGGCTTGAAGTGGTTTCCATCATGTACAGAGTTTAGAGTTTGGTTCAGTGGCTCCTAGTACTCCCACTATAAAAATTGTTCCAGTACTATTCTTTGATTCTTCTGTCACCTATACCAGTGTAAATCAAGAAAACTGAAAGCAATTGGCTTGATTCTCCTCTACTTTGCACCTCAGATGTACTATGTATACTTGTGCAAAACGAACATGAAGGCGAATGTAAACTGCTAGGAAGTAGCTATTGCACAAGGATAAGTGATTATACAAGGCCAGTATTCTCAGATATATGAAGGCCCCTTGCCAGAACAGTCTAAAGGGGCCTTAGAAACAGATTTTTAAAGGTATATACGCATCTAAAAATGCAGCTAGGCAACCCAATGGGATTTTCACAAGTACCTAGGCACCCAAGGCTAGAGTCACAAAAGGACTTCAGTGCCTAACTATTACTTTAGGTGCCTAAATCCCAGAATTGGGCCTCAGTGGAATTCACAAAGCCCTCACTTGACTGCCCTCAAATCCTAGAGATGTTTAAATTCTCTCAGCACCTAAATTTCTGCCTCTGAGCACAAACACTGCAGCCTCATGCCAGATATTCAGGTGCCTAATACCCAGAGTGATGCCTAAACTGGGAAAAGATAAGCATTGTTTTGCCTAAGTAACCTGCAGGTCCTGCTCTGATAAATGTTCTTTGAACTTACCTACTGCATCAGACCCCTCCAGGCAGGTTCACACGCAGCAGCAGCAGCTGCCTCCTACCTTTTTTCCCAGTGAGGTGAAACTCATCTGCTTCCATGCACATGGTGTCACTATGTGTTATATGATGACCTTGATCCCTCCTGCCCCCCCACTGAAAATGATCCCATTGATGGCACTGAGCTGCGCTCATGGTTTGAGGGCATGATCTTGCCCTTTTTGACTACAGTGTCTAGAGAGAACCGAACTTAGAAGTAGCAGAGCCCAGATCCTTAAAAACCTGATGGCGTGAGGGGCTCATCAGTCTATAGAACTTTCCCTACAGAGTCTAGAGTTTAGAACCCAGTCCTACGGGTTTAGAGCACTCTGGGTGTACAGAATTAGCCGCGAAAATCTTAATTCAATACTGAGTTTTTGCTACCAAAATATAATCTTCGGTGGGGGGAGGGGAAGACACCCAAAACTTGAGGGGGACGGGTTGTTTGTTTTTAAAAGAAGCTTCTTTTTGTATTTGTTTGAATTTCAAATTGTTTTTTGCTGTTGTACTCACTCCACTGTCATTTTTTAAGTACAGCAGTTCATTTGCATAGTAATTAAAGTTTAACAAATAGCATTAATGTCTGAAAGAAAGAGGTACGCTCCATTTAAATTACTGACAGTATTATATTGCACATTTTTAACTGCAGTTTAAGAAATGAAAGCTATTCAATCCTATTGTGCCACACAGATTCCCAAAGCTCAGCAATATTTGTGTTTTAAGAAGGTAAAACCTCTTCCCCGGTTCCATTGTGAAAGCTTTGCTCCTTAGTGACTTCCAAAACCCTATTCATAAATACTGATTAGGAACTATTTCACCATAGGGTACGGCATTACTAGCACAACTCCCTATTCAGAGCCAGGTTGGAAATATTAGTATAGTAAATCAGGGCAAATGTCCTGTTAATACTATACATGAAAGATCATCTTTAATAAATAGATGCTAACAAGGGATTCAGCTTACTTTAGCAAATGTCAAATGCAGGGACTGATTTAAAAAAAAAATCTCTCCCCCCAAAAACCCATGTATAAGGAATGCAAAACTTTATCATGCGGAAGAAAGGCACAAAGCATTTGCAATACAATTGGTTGCAAACTGAAATGCAAGTGGATTTCAGGCAAGTGCGTAGTTTACTTTTTTAAAGTAATATGATATACAGGTTCTACACTACCTCACTGAAACGGTCACATGGGAATTATGCCGCAGGGAATTAGGAAATGGCTTCCGATACGTGGGTACGAACAGAGATAGCGGATTGGCCCTTGGCCCAGTCCCACATAACATCCGATGAAGTTTGTACTAATTGGCCTGAAAGGTACCAGCTGTTGTGTCTTATTGCTTAATAGTAAAATAACTACAGAATTGTACAGAAATTAGGGAGCTTTTCTGCTAAGATATGCTCTATCTGTGCACTTACTGGTCATAGCTAACATAATTAACTGTTTCCTCCATTTTATACTTAATATTTTATAACAGAAAGATAACGTTTTGATCAGTAGGTTTCTTGGCAAGGATTATATTTCCAGGGTGGTTAAAATTGTTTGGCTGTCAGCCTTATGCCTGACAGTCCTGCCTGAGGCACACACTTGGGTATTCTTATTGCTTAAGGAAAGTATCAATGGTTATTTTATACTCAGCAGAGCCTGCAGGGACTGTAATGCCATCACAGGCCACGAGAGTTTAACTAGTTTTCTTCTGGAACAACCTCAGTTTTAGAGAGGCATACAAGTTCTAAAGTGCCCTTTAAGCATTTCATCCTCCCCTGTATGCCAAGCATTGGAGTTACGCTAACAGTGCCTCAGGAAAGTGGCAGGAAAGCAAGGAAGCCCTCCACATATTCATGCTATACATAACTACCAACTACCATAGACCACAGAGATGATCAGATAGGTGCATAGACCTCAATAAAAATTATGCTGACTTCACACACGGTGCACACACATTCTTAGAGCAATATCTGACCCTACATTAATATAACAAGATAAACATTAACAATATTAAATGGCAGAGGGAAAGGAGGGATCCAAAACAACATGTAACTGTTGCTCCTTTTAAGGGGAAAAAGTGAGATAAGTTGTTGCTTCCACATCAACATCGTCTCATTAAAGGCTCTGGAGAAAAGTTAAAGGGGTGGCTTCTCAGGGGGAGGATCTAGTTCCAGTGGAGTGTCGACAAGTTACATCAGCTGAGGAACTATCTTCCTCAGAGTATTATAGTAACTTGTGTTTTGTATCATTACTTATTACTGTTAATAGCAGTAGAGTGGTGATCAAAGAGGTACAGGCACTTGTGAAAGTTGTGAGAATTTCAATCCCAAAATACATAACATTTTGTAAAAACATTCACAAGGGGAAACATCCATACCAAGGTTTGTTGCCAGTTTGCAAAGAGATAAATTGCGTATGTCTGCTGTGGTCTCTTTGGCATTCTAGTGGGTCTGTTTTTACACCTTCTGAGAGACTAAGAAGGGGTAAGCCACATTCAGAAATCAAAGAACACAAACTGGTGGGACAAAGGATCACTAAGTATTACCAGCTGCTGTATGATGCTTAATTTCCTTAGGGATCCTCATGGTACCATGTTGTGCAGGGAACCAAATCCATCACACTTCATTGCACAATCAAACATGTGACTTGAGGGATTTCCAACCTGGAAGGCAGCAATTTCTAGAGGAAAGTGAAAAAAGCGCAGTGCTCACAAATCAGAAATGTGAGTGGCTTGAGTGGGGTAGGAAGGGAGGTTTCTTTCACCACTTGATCTATCTGGGTGGAAGAAGGAAAAGGGCAGTTTTTACTTCACACTNAGGCTACCAAACACTTGCTCTGTCACAGATCCTGGATGAGCTCCCACATGTAGCATAGCACGGCAAGGCCCCCTGGCTCCTGCCTCTGCTCAGTCCACAAAGTGACTCTGGGGTTAGTACTCACTGGTGCCATTTATTAACTGGCTTGTTCTCACCACCATCTCGCCATGTACTGTTGGCCCTTCACCGTCTGTAAGCAGGAGGAAAGAGCTACCTCCCTGCTTCTACTCCCTGTCTTTTCCTTTTCTTCCTTCCTCTGAGACTTTTATACAGCCCCAGGTTACTTGGGCATCAGCTGTCTCTGCTTCCCCAATTAGGGGCACATTACCTCCAGCCAGCTCTAATTTATTCCCCTGAATGGGAGCTGGCATGACAGAGAACTGACTCAGCAACCCTTTGTCCACCACCCTATCACATATTGGAAGAGAACAGTGAACTATTTGTGGTCTTTTCACTCAGTCATATAGCACTGCATCACTATTAATTTCTCTAGTCAGGAACAGATATTAAGATGCTGCACAACTAGGCCACTAATTTTCTGTAATAAAATAACAACCAAAAATAACAGGATTGCCTTTTTGAAAGGAAACGGATAAGAAAAAATGGTCCTGAAATATACTGTGGTCTCTCCTTGGTACATTCCTCTCACAATCCACTGGTCATGGACCAGGTTGTGCAGATGACAGCTTTGGCATATGCATAGGTCTGCACTGGTGATTGATTTTGCATTTGCCACATACCTAGCAGGCAGCTTTATCTGAGAGATCCCAAGAAAGCTGAAAGAGAAGTACCCAGACTGAACTAGAAACCAGTTACGCCAGAACCAGGTTTTAGAAAGAATGTGAACACAGTTCCATATCTCTGTGTATATAGGGACAAACAGAACATATGCTCCCAGAAATTTACATTTTAGTTTTGATTTTTCCCCTCTCCATTTGTTCCCAGTTTCAGGCATCTCACGCCTTCCTAGCATAGTGGGGAGTTATTTCCATTTAATAATATTTCAGAAATATGACCGGTCCTGTTGATTTTAAATATTTTTGGGAAGAATTGTAGTTTGTTCTGGTTTTTTACCTTTATTTAATGCCATGGATATACCAGGTCTGATTCTTTATGCAATTAATATATGCAGGTCTGATTCCATAGGTGCTAGAAATAGGTGCTGCTCCACCCCGTGGCTTGAAGTGGTTTCCATCATGTACATAGTTTAGAGTTTGGTTCAGTGGCTCCTAGTACTCCCACTATAAAAATTGTTCCAGTACTATTCTTTGATTCTTCTGTCACCTATACCAGTGTAAATCAAGAAAACTGAAAGCAATTGGCTTGATTCTCCTCTACTTTGCACCTCAGATGTACTATGTATACTTGTGCAAAACGAACATGAAGGCGAATGTAAACTGCTAGGAAGTAGCTATTGCACAAGGATAAGTGATTATACAAGGCCAGTATTCTCAGATATATGAAGGCCCCTTGCCAGAACAGTCTAAAGGGGCCTTAGAAACAGATTTTTAAAGGTATATACGCATCTAAAAATGCAGCTAGGCAACCCAATGGGATTTTCACAAGTACCTAGGCACCCAAGGCTAGAGTCACAAAAGGACTTCAGTGCCTAACTATTACTTTAGGTGCCTAAATCCCAGAATTGGGCCTCAGTGGAATTCACAAAGCCCTCACTTGACTGCCCTCAAATCCTAGAGATGTTTAAATTCTCTCAGCACCTAAATTTCTGCCTCTGAGCACAAACACTGCAGCCTCATGCCAGATATTCAGGTGCCTAATACCCAGAGTGATGCCTAAACTGGGAAAAGATAAGCATTGTTTTGCCTAAGTAACCTGCAGGTCCTGCTCTGATAAATGTTCTTTGAACTTACCTACTGCATCAGACCCCTCCAGGCAGGTTCACACTCAGCAGCAGCAGCTGCCTCCTACCTTTTTTCCCAGTGAGGTGAAACTCATCTGCTTCCATGCACATGGTGTCACTATGTGTTATATGATGACCTTGATCCCTCCTGCCCCCCCACTGAAAATGATCCCATTGATGGCACTGAGCTGCGCTCATGGTTTGAGGGCATGATCTTGCCCTTTTTGACTACAGTGTCTAGAGAGAACCGAACTTAGAAGTAGCAGAGCCCAGATCCTTAAAAACCTGATGGCGTGAGGGGCTCATCAGTCTATAGAACTTTCCCTACAGAGTCTAGAGTTTAGAACCCAGTCCTACGGGTTTAGAGCACTCTGGGTGTACAGAATTAGCCGCGAAAATCTTAATTCAATACTGAGTTTTTGCTACCAAAATATAATCTTCGGTGGGGGGAGGGGAAGACACCCAAAACTTGAGGGGGACGGGTTGTTTGTTTTTAAAAGAAGCTTCTTTTTGTATTTGTTTGAATTTCAAATTGTTTTTTGCTGTTGTACTCACTCCACTGTCATTTTTTAAGTACAGCAGTTCATTTGCATAGTAATTAAAGTTTAACAAATAGCATTAATGTCTGAAAGAAAGAGGTACGCTCCATTTAAATTCCTGACAGTATTATATTGCACATTTTTAACTGCAGTTTAAGAAATGAAAGCTATTCAATCCTATTGTGCCACACAGATTCCCAAAGCTCAGCAATATTTGTGTTTTAAGAAGGTAAAACCTCTTCCCCGGTTCCATTGTGAAAGCTTTGCTCCTTAGTGACTTCCAAAACCCTATTCATAAATACTGATTAGGAACTATTTCACCATAGGGTACGGCATTACTAGCACAACTCCCTATTCAGAGCCAGGTTGGAAATATTAGTATAGTAAATCAGGGCAAATGTCCTGTTAATACTATACATGAAAGATCATCTTTAATAAATAGATGCTAACAAGGGATTCAGCTTACTTTAGCAAATGTCAAATGCAGGGACTGATTTAAAAAAAAAATCTCTCCCCCCAAAAACCCATGTATAAGGAATGCAAAACTTTATCATGCGGAAGAAAGGCACAAAGCATTTGCAATACAATTGGTTGCAAACTGAAATGCAAGTGGATTTCAGGCAAGTGCGTAGTTTACTTTTTTAAAGTAATATGATATACAGGTTCTACACTACCTCACTGAAACGGTCACATGGGAATTATGCCGCAGGGAATTAGGAAATGGCTTCCGATACGTGGGTACGAACAGAGATAGCGGATTGGCCCTTGGCCCAGTCCCACATAACATCCGATGAAGTTTGTACTAATTGGCCTGAAAGGTACCAGCTGTTGTGTCTTATTGCTTAATAGTAAAATAACTACAGAATTGTACAGAAATTAGGGAGCTTTTCGGCTAAGATATGCTCTATCTGTGCACTTACTGGTCATAGCTAACATAATTAACTGTTTCCTCCATTTTATACTTAATATTTTATAACAGAAAGATAACGTTTTGATCAGTAGGTTTCTTGGCAAGGATTATATTTCCAGGGTGGTTAAAATTGTTTGGCTGTCAGCCTTATGCCTGACAGTCCTGCCTGAGGCACACACTTGGGTATTCTTATTGCTTAAGGAAAGTATCAATGGTTATTTTATACTCAGCAGAGCCTGCAGGGACTGTAATGCCATCACAGGCCACGAGAGTTTAACTAGTTTTCTTCTGGAACAACCTCAGTTTTAGAGAGGCATACAAGTTCTAAAGTGCCCTTTAAGCATTTCATCCTCCCCTGTATGCCAAGCATTGGAGTTACGCTAACAGTGCCTCAGGAAAGTGGCAGGAAAGCAAGGAAGCCCTCCACATATTCATGCTAAACATAACTACCAACTACCATAGACCACAGAGATGATCAGATAGGTGCATAGACCTCAATAAAAATTATGCTGACTTCACACACGGTGCACACACATTCTTAGAGCAATATCTGACCCTACATTAATATAACAAGATAAACATTAACAATATTAAATGGCAGAGGGAAAGGAGGGATCCAAAACAACATGTAACTGTTGCTCCTTTTAAGGGGAAAAAGTGAGATAAGTTGTTGCTTCCACATCAACATCGTCTCATTAAAGGCTCTGGAGAAAAGTTAAAGGGGTGGCTTCTCAGGGGGAGGATCTAGTTCCAGTGGAGTGTCGACAAGTTACATCAGCTGAGGAACTATCTTCCTCAGAGTATTATAGTAACTTGTGTTTTGTATCATTACTTATTACTGTTAATAGCAGTAGAGTGGTGATCAAAGAGGTACAGGCACTTGTGAAAGTTGTGAGAATTTCAATCCCAAAATACATAACATTTTGTAAAAACATTCACAAGGGGAAACATCCATACCAAGGTTTGTTGCCAGTTTGCAAAGAGATAAATTGCGTATGTCTGCTGTGGTCTCTTTGGCATTCTAGTGGGTCTGTTTTTACACCTTCTGAGAGACTAAGAAGGGGTAAGCCACATTCAGAAATCAAAGAACACAAACTGGTGGGACAAAGGATCACTAAGTATTACCAGCTGCTGTATGATGCTTAATTTCCTTAGGGATCCTCATGGTACCATGTTGTGCAGGGAACCAAATCCATCACACTTCATTGCACAATCAAACATGTGACTTGAGGGATTTCCAACCTGGAAGGCAGCAATTTCTAGAGGAAAGTGAAAAAAGCGCAGTGCTCACAAATCAGAAATGTGAGTGGCTTGAGTGGGGTAGGAAGGGAGGTTTCTTTCACCACTTGATCTATCTGGGTGGAAGAAGGAAAAGGGCAGTTTTTACTTCACACTTCAACTTAATAATAAAATAATCCATTTTGTTTAAACAAATAAAATTCTATTGGCAACATGAGTAAACTGCACTCACCTCCTAGGAGAGCAATAGTTTATTAGAATATCTCTGGGGTTCTTTGTTATGCTCCAATCTGATTAAATTCCAAGGCTGAAGGGACTTGTCAGCTCAGGATATGGTTCTTGATGAGCTAGGTGAGATCATGCTCATGTTGTCATACTCAAACTGGGAATACTGAAAATTAAATTTGTAAGAAGAAAAGGGTAAAGGAAAGAGAAAACAGCTAGAACCTCAGCTGGTATAAATCAGTGCAGATCCAATGAAGTCCATGCAGCTGCACCAAATTATACCAGCTGAGTATCTGCCCTCTCCCTTCCCTCCTTCCAAAAAATAAAAATCAAAAGGAACTGCTGAAGGAGAAACTAATTTCCTCTTTCCTTCCTTACAAGTCCTCTCCACTGAGTAATATATATTTGTTGTTTACCTTGTGTCACAAAGCTAAATAGATCTGAGCAGATTGGAATTCTCCCAATGCATACCACCACAAATATAGTAGCTGAAAGGACAATCCTTTCTGGAAAAGAGTGATAGAGTTGAAAATTCATCAAACTATTTCCCCAGAATAAGCTTGTGAGAAAAACCTTCCAAGATTTGTCACAATTTTATAATCCGCTCACGTCATAAGCAACTAAGTATATAAATGTGGCAGAGTCAGAGTGCAACAATTCACATGCCCTTTTTTGTTACATTTCTTTTTTAGACGTGGTAACATCACCACTCTACACACATATTGATATCAACCTCAGATTACTATGACCCATTAAGCAGATAGAGAATTTGGACTGTTACAAACAATTGCTAACAGAAAGGCCCTGAAATACTTTGACCCAGTTTGCCAAGGGGTATCTCAAAATATTTGGCCTATCCAAAGTGATGTTGTGTAGTGTTTTCTCATCATCCTGAACAATACCACGTAAAAGACGTCCAGTGATAAAACAATACTTAGAATTTTGCAAACTTTAACTGAATCTCAACATTGTTGGTAGGCAGCTAGTTTTATTGCCAAAAACTCAAAAACATTAATATCTAAGGCAAATTGAATATAATCGCTGCTAATTCCCATCTCCCATTCCAAAGTTCAAGGAGTTCTCATTATTATCCTGTTTTCACACTTGGAGAAACTGAGAAAGAAGGATCAGTGACTTGTCCAAGTTCAGCTGATGAGAAATATTGTCAGAGCAACAATTAGAACTCAATTGTTCCTAGTCTTAACATTGGCCAACAAAAGTTATTTACTATTGTTAATATGGTATAAACATTCTTCAGGATCTGAGGGGTGTTCCCTACCAGGATATTCAGTGAATATACACACACACGCACACACACACACACACGTAATAAGGGTGACTAGCATAGGTGTGCTGTGAAGAGACTACTGTTACAAACACACAAACTCCAATTAAGAAAGACTTTACGGGACATCCAAACTCTTAGTAAAATTGGAGTTTCACAAAAAGTAAGATGTTATCACTACAAACTTCTGGCATGGGACACATACACATTTTGAGTAACGTGAAGATGAGATACACTGAGTTTTCATGTGTATGATTCACCACTATGTAATTCCAGTTTTAAAGTGCTGTAACTCCACTGAAAGCAATGGAATAACATTGATGTAAAATTGGAGTGATGCAGTGGCAAATCAATGTTGTTTATGTTTTCTTTGATATTTATTGATACCATTGTCTGAGAACAAAAGTATATTAATGCATGCAATTTTCAAGGCATTGACATAGAAGTCATACTTTAGCAATTTATTTTATTAACCAAATTAATTTCCATATATTGCTTGCAGTGCTATATAGAAGAGCTTATACAAAGATTTTTAAAACAGAAAAAAAAATTTCTAGGCTCAAAAAACATTAAGTTCCTATAGGCTTGAGTCCATTTCAAACTTCAAAGGACACACAGTAACGGCCTTAGTATTGCTTTTTGCCAGTAGTTGAGTAAATTGACTACACGATGAGTCCTTGACTGTCCCTAACTAAAACTTTGTTGGACAGGTTCATTTACAATGCTCATACAGAATGACCTTCCAATCTGGCTTAATGGCCCCAGACTGTTGCAAATGTGACCTGACATTTCCTTATGGGTGAGTTATTAAATTATATCGGGGAATACAATAACATAATTTTGTTTCAGAGCTTAAGTGAAAGTGATAGTCCAGCAGATTAAGATGCAAAATTCTTTATAAAATTAAATTATTTATAATCTGATGCATACCCCTTTTTTTTTATCTGCCATATAATACAATTATTTTATACAGTATAGTAGCTACATTCATTGGTGATGCTGACCAAACAGAAATAGTATTATATGCGGGTCAAGAACTTCTGAGGGAAGTTATCTTGACTTCTAAAGATAGATCTCCAAAGTGAACACATTTGCAATTCTTGTTGTTCTTTATAATGGGATTTATCCATTAAACCACCTTGTATGTCACCTACTATGCTAGTCACAATCACTATTTTTGGCAGACTAAATATTTCATATTATGGTCCCCATGTTTAACAGGGACCTCCATCCATCCTATAATTGCTTGCAATTTTGTGTCCACAATCAACTGTGGGTCCAAGCAATTCTAGGTGCAACTGACCGTAATCTGATTAGTAGCTGATATTGGGTAGATAGACGTCTAAGTGTTATCATTCATGCCTGTGAAATTTGTGTAGGCTCAAAAATTAAAAGCTGTTGTGTTGCTGTTGTTTTTTAAATAGGCCCTATAAATTTAAAATGTTCAATATCCCTTGTAAATTAAGAGCTAGAATAAGTAGAGATCTCAGGAATCTTAAAAAGATTAACAGATTCATATCAAATTATTTCAGCTCTTTAATTCTGCTGTATAATACCATCGGCCAGAGCAGGACCCAAAGGTATGGAGAGCCAGTCACTGTTCATTTCTAAGTTAAGATGAGTAAGACTCACATTGGAAATTTCCAGTTTCTACCCTTTTAAGCTGCGTGGTGCTGTTTCTTTCTCTATTTTCATTATGCTGTTTTGTGTATGTTCTTCAAGTTTTTTTTATAAGAAAGAAGGACCAGAGACAACTTAATGGGCTGGAAATACTATGAGTTTCCAGAAACTCACTGTTTAGTCTGCCAATTCAATATCAACACAGTGAGAAGTCCTAAGACACCACTGTGCGGAACAACCGTTGTGTGCATCTCTTAATGAAAGTAATATACTTACGAACAATTGAAGAACGATGATAGCGAGGACCGTAGAATTGAACTTATATTGTGAGATGCAGCACTAAAGCAGTAGTCCTTTTGCCAGTCCAGCAAACAACAAACTTATATGACAGTGATTGAAATGATGAGTAAATTTAACACACACCATATTTCTTGAGAGCTGCAGTAAGCACCACCAGCACCCTGCACCAGGAACCCCCTCACACACCTCAACCCCAAGTCCCATCCTGCACCCCAACCCCCTCATTCCCAGCTCTACCCCAGAGCCCTCATTCCCAGCCAGAGCCCTCACCCCATCCCCACACTCCAACCTCCTGCTGGAGCCCTCTCCTGTACCCTGAACCCCTCATTTATGGCCCCACTCAGAGCCTCTGCCCCCAGCCCAGAGTCCATACCCCCTGCACCTCAACCTCCTTCCCTAGCTCGGAGCCCTCTCCTGCACTCCAAACCCCTCATCTCTGGCTCCAGCCCAGAGCCCAGTCCCCCAGCTGGAGCCCTCATCCCCCTTCCACACCCCAACCCCCTGCCCCAGCCCAGTGAAAGTGAGCAAGAGTGGAGAAGAGCAAGCAATGGAGGGAGTGGGGATGGAGTGAGCAGGGGGCAGGGCCTTGGAGAAGGAGCAGGGTAGAGGGCAGGACAAGGGTGTTTTGTGCAGTTAGAAAGTTGGCAACCTTACAGAGCGGTCTTTTGCCACACAGGGTCTTATCTTGGGAATGTTTTAGTGCATTTTCCTAGAGAACTCAATCTAAGTTTCTCAGTGGCACCTAATGCAGCCTCAATAGAATTATATATTACTGAGGCTGCATCAGTCTTGTCTGTTGAGCATCATAGTGCAACAAATTATATAGCTCCATCCTCAGTAGATCACTGGCAGAAAGAACAAAATGGGACTTCCCAGTAGCTGCAGCAGGAAATCGGTGAGCTACAAGAGAATCCTGGTATGATGAACTGGACACAAATACCCTCGGAGAAGGTTTGTTGTAAGCTTCCTTTGAGTTGGATATAAATGGCAATATGAGGACGTCACATTTTGCAGACACTTACTACCAGGCATAGTACATAACTTTAATATGTACTTTAATGACCAGTTGCAGTCATAAATGTTTACATTATTAATAGGCCCATCATCTTAGGGGAAATCTATTTACATTAGGCAAAGAAAGTTTTTGATTGTGAAAACTCCTTTCAGCTATTGTGGAAAAAAAACCAAAACAGATCAGATATTGTCACATCCAGTTTGGAACTGACCAATAGCAAAACTTCTCATTTTATCCTGATCAGAGTACTCACACATCTCTTTTCCACTAGATCCCTCATGGCCCTGTTGCTCTGCTCAAAGAGATTTCAGTTTCTCTTTCGATAGCTTTAATCAGATATGCAGAAATCTTGGAATGTAAACTAGCTAAGGGAAAACCTCAAACAGCATTGCAATTTAGTTAGTTTCAAGTAGGCACTAAAAACTTCGGAATCTTATCCAAATTGGCACCCCACAGATTTTACTCTGATCCACACAATTCTCAGGATCCTGCAGCACACCCTTGCCCTTATATCCCTGACAGGCCTTCCCAAACAAAGAATTCCAATCTCTTATAGTACTGCAAGTCTCATATATCCATAATTGGCTTCAACCCTTCCCCCTCGCCTTTTGCCACAAGTTCTAAGACATCCTACCCTCCCCCTTGAGGTTTTATTTAATGAAATGACAAGGGCAGCAGATTCTACTTAGAAATGATTCTAGCTTTGGAAATACATGAACAACTTCTATTGTTGCCAAGGCCAGCAGCTGTAACACTTATTTCCCAGCCAGCACCTCCAAAATCAAACATGTTGACCCACAGGAACAGCCCTTATCCTGGTTGCATAGTCTCCAAACTGCATGCTCCCAGAGGTTTTTATATAGCACAGGTTCCCCTAGTTAGTACATAGCACACCAGATCTTTCAGCTTGGGATTTTGCGAGCATTGTCCAGAAAAGAGCTCATCGCAGTTTAACGAAGTTCCCAAGCACAACCGCAGATGAAACGTTATTGGGTAAATATCATAGAGGAGAACACTGTTGGGGAAGGGGGAACATATCACTTATCGTAATAGAGCAGAACCTTTAAGGTTTTGGCTAAGGTTCTATTTGTTTCTTTAGCTGAACAGTTCACCTGTCCCTAGAACAAGCATGTGTATGTGCCATGTGGCCACATCCTTGTGATGTCTCAGAACAGTGAGCACTTTCACTATGCATATATTCTAGCTTTAAACGTTACCCCACAATATTACACCACCTGCAAAGGCTCTGTTGTTTCTGCACCACAAGATATCCTCACAAGTCCCAAAATCTCAGTGACACAGGTATATCCACCACAGTAAGCTGTGTCTTTGAGTGAGTTTCTCTGTTAGAACTGTATGCAACCTTTGATCAAAACATGGAAAATCACTTGAGTGTCCATTCCACTCCATTGTCCGTGGAGGCTCAGACTGGCCTTTATCTGCACCCACACAACTTTAGAGAACAATTTGGGGGCACTGTTAAGTGCGCATGTAAACGATAGACTTGCACACAAAAAGCCCATTTGTTCAGGGAAGCTTTACGTATGTATGTTATTACCTTCACACACAATGGATTCTATTCACTTGACCCCATAGATGACTTTGCATGTAAAGTGCTTGTGAAATATTGTGCATATATATACAAGGCTTCCTTTTTACTAGGAATCGAGTCCTTATTGCCTCACTATAACAAGTTCCCCCTCTAGCCCTGGAATCCCTTGTTGGGAAGCCCTCCTGGTGATTGAACAGCACACGTACTCTACCATCAAATATCTTTTTTATTATTCTTTTTTACTTTATGCTCCAAGCACAATGCAATGTAGCAGCAGACAGAAGGGGCCTACTCCCTGGCTCAGCTTTTTCTGTTGCTTGCTTTTTTCTCAGCTACCCAGCTGGTGAGCTAATTACCTCATTAGCTCATCAGATTCCCTACAGGTGCAAGTGATCTGCACTAACCTGCCAAACCCAGTCAGACAACCTAACTCCCTTCTACTCTAATTATCCAGTGCCCTGTATGTTCTAAGTGATCAGGGTGCTGGCTCCCACAAGGGACTCACTTTAGGAGAACCATCTCACTCACAACAAAGAGGCAAGATCTTTGAACCATTTTCCTGTTCTCTTTAGTATGCAAATTCCTTTCAAAAACTGTCATTTACCTCTAACAAGCTTTTATTTCTTTCCACTCCATCCTTCCTCACACCGGAGATTGGGTCACCTGTTTTTTTGTTTGTTTTTTTTTTTTAAAAAGCAGCTTTGACTTCCACTTTAGTATTTCCAAGTGAAAGGGGTATCTCACTCACTTGTAACACATCTTAATTGCTTCATTATATGTTTACAGAGCACCTGAAGTTGGAAGCAACTTAATTTAAATGATTCTTGTTTTATAGTTAATGGAAATGCAAAAAGTGCATATCCTGCAGCACATGTATCGCATTTATTGCCCCCTCTGCACATTCTAAGACAACATAAAGCCAGCAGATTAATAAGGCACCAAAATGTTTGAGAAGTGCTTTTAGAATTTAGAACCACTATGGATTAGCATCCCTTTTCTCCCCACACCCTCATGACCATTTAAAACATTCTCCTGCTGTGGCCATCACCCCTTTTAATGAAGACCTGTACTCAGTTTCTTCATTTCCCTGGGTGGCCTGCTTTGGGAGAGCAGCTGAATGTATAGATCAGAAAGCTAAAAGTAAGTTTCACCCTAACATAAAAAATAATTTCAACTTTGGAAACATACCTACAGCTCAATGAGAGCTGTGTGTGGATATTCAAAGCCAGAGGATGATCTGTTTTTTGTTATCTGTGTGAACTATATGTGTGCATGATTCTCGTTTACAATAAGAGTCATTCACAAAGCTTTGGTTTAAAAATAATTTTCACTGATTGAAGACCCTTTTACACTGTTCCAGAGATGTAAAGTTGCCTCTGTGTAAATAAGAATTTGGGTCTCTGTCTGCTTTTTAAATCATTTTTGGTGATTGTTCTATGTATATAAAAGAAGACATTTGTGATGCTGCTGCACCTAATGCTGCAGTTATAATTCTGCCTCAAGAACGTTGGTGTTAATTCAACACACACTGGCACTGTGAAATATAGTGTTTGCAGAGCTTCAGTTTAGCTTCCCTTTTTAAAACACATTTACCATCTTTCGTAATGAAACCACAAACAGAAATCCTCCCTGTTCCCTCAGAAATATCCCATTTCAGTGATATAATGCATACAGCTTGAAAGATCTTTATACATGGCTGGAATCAATCTAAGTAATAACATTACATACAATTTTCTCTTCTGATTGAAATTAGCACAAAAGAGAAAAATGGTTTTAGTTTTAAAAGCATGGGTTAACTGGATGGTTTAGTGTAGATTCTCATTTGTAAGGGGTAAATAGTCATTAGCACGACAGGGTAATAATTAAATTAAATCACCTTTTTACAGTATTAAAAAAATCAAGAGATTGGAGGATTTTTTGCCTCTCTTCCTTACATTAACAACCATTATTTTCAGCTTCTCTGCCTCGTTTGCTGTTAATAGTAGGTCAGCAGACTCACAATTATAAAACAATAGCATGACAGTAGATAAATTAAAATTTGCTGATGAAGAAGAAAAAGCCCAGCTATAATGAAAAACATAGTAGGCGGCCAGTGTAATCCAAAAGGGTTTGGCTCTTCTGAGGATGGGACTGACACTGAACAAATGAGAAATACTGCTGACAAATGTAAAGCATTCCACATTGGTCACAACTGTCAGACAAGCATAATGCTAAGTACAACATATTTAAAATTAAAATGACTAGTATCTCAGTCCAAGAAGTCCATCCCACAAATAAGCATTACCAACAAAGGAAAGGCAGCTGTGCTAGAATACATACCGTAGCCCAAATACATACGCAAACTACAGATAAAGAAGATTTTATAATATATGGTTACCATTTTTGGAATTTGAACAAAATAAATACACAAACAATGGTCAGAAGTGGACCAACACACAAATGAGTCCTTTAAAAAGGTAATAAATATGGATTATGAACAAGATTGGTTAATACTTGGATGGAAAGGTCATGTATGTTACTACAAAAAAGGCTTTTTTAAAAGTAGCCAAATCAATAATAGTGAGACTGTACAGTTCTCTTATAGGATCAATGTGCTCAGTTTAGAATATTTTTTTAAAAAAAAGGTATGCATCAAATTATTCAGGTGCTGTAAGTTATTTCAAACGAACCACCATATTTGTAGGTATAAATCCTCATATATTCACCACAATTTTCTTACATCTCTTGCAAAATGGTTAGATAATATTTAAGAGATATAATGCTATTTAATAGACTGCCATAACTACGCTGAACTCAGTGGCTTTTATCTTTTTAAAGGAAATTTAGTATTGGCAGAAGGTACAAGACTGACAGCACTGGAAACTTATTTACTGTATGGGTAATGGCAGTGCAAGCTCCTGTCTGGCCTCTTTAATGTGCTTCCACTCTGACCTAGAGGTACGAGTGCTAGGGAGGAGAGAGCAATTCAGTCTTCATGCTTATTTGGTTCTTCATCTCTTTGCTGACATTGGTATTATTCTCTGCTAACTATGTTAGTGTCTCTGTCCTGTGGACACATTGGGGTGGAAATTGGCTGGTACAGCCACAATATTTCTCCTGAATCTGGAATGAACCACTAACACATTTTCCTTAGTGGCAAAAGTATTCAGATGACAATTACATGACCTGGGCTGAATTTGAACCAAATGCCTAGAAATGAAAGACTTCATGTCTTATAAACAATCTCCAGAGCCATATAGTACGTTATCCATTTGGCAACTTCTTATTTTGGGAAGTGTAACTTATTTTCTCACCAAAAGCAAGCTATTATTTTATGACTGAAACTACCCACACATGGAAGTCCTGAGTTGGTGGCCAGTGACAGAAAAATTTCCACAAGCGGAGATTTCTTCACCTCTAAAGGAGAAAGATGGAGGTGGTAGCAGTCTAATTAAGTTGGGTTGGCAATGCAATGGATTTATCAAGCAAATCTGATGGAGATGCAGTCACAAGAAAAACCAAGATAAAAATAAAACACAAGACGGTGAGTAAGGGTTACAGGGAGTAACTTGTAGGACAAACCCAGACGAAATTATTTTCATGCAATAGCACTGAGAAAATGGAAAGATGTCCATTCTGGACTGGACAACCTGTAGTGTTTAGATGTTGCTTGTGATTATTAGAACTAGGAGCACTGGCTGTTGGGAGTCTGAAAGGACAGGAAACTAGAAGGAGTGGGGAGGAGTTGAGGAGGCAGAGTGAGAGTTACAGAGGGTGCAGCTGCAGCTTGGTAAAGAGGTTTCCACTTTAAAAATAAAGTCTTGTTGAAGTTTGTTAGTACCTTGCCTGGTTGATACAACACAACTGGAGTGAAATATGCAGTAGATAGGAATAACATAGTTTCTGAAATATGCTGTGAGCAGGAATGTGTGACAAGTTTGGTTACTTACATCCAAGAAGCCTCCCAAAATCAGGTTCTAACAAAACCTACACAAACAACAGCCCCGTTGTTAATGAACTTGCATGGAGCTCAGCAAAAGAATTGCGTTCACAGACCTAGCACCAGCTCCCCTTTACCACCAGACTGCCCCAAATCCAGCCTCTAGGCCCAGTGCTCCCCTACTTGCCATGGCTTTCTTTAGCAGCCATTTCCCTCTACTTACTCTCCTGCATTTTTCACTGACAATCTTCTCTGACTATAAAATGAGCTAAACAATAATGAAAGCATGTTAGTCGTTTTTCAAACTGCTTTGTGGTATTACAAGTAATTAATAAAAGTCTCTCTGTGGATATTCTATTTAGAAGAAATGCTTCAGCACCAGATTTACAAGATGCTCACATTTCATTCAACATTGCAGCAATAATCCCTTGTGCCCTCCGGGGAACTATTACCATGTGGATTTTCACCTTTTGCATACAGGTTATTCACTAGAATAAGTGGTATTAATTGGAATCTATGCCAATCCATTATAAACATTACCTTAGAAGACAAGGGGGAAAATGAAGGGAGAATTAGTAGAGGGTACCAACTTTTCCTGTAGTCATTAACATTAAAAGGCAAAATGGGTATGCGTTTGTCTACATACCCAGGGATCTGAATTTTCTTTCTCTTAACTTTGATTGGATATATTGAAATTTTCCTCTTGTGATATTTCCAATTAAGCCCAAAGTTAGTGTCATGAGAAAGACATTTTCTGAGCAAAGAGATTCAGAAAAGCTGTGGATGGGCAGCAGAAACTGCATAGCATATGCCCTCTGAAAACCAGGCCTCTTTAATGGGTTTCAATTTGGGCACGCAAAATCACTAGTTGCCTTTGAAAATCTTGGTCTCTAAATCGAAGAAAAATTGTAGATGGTAAAACTTTAATTGGAATTATTTGTTTCTTTTGTCTTTATTTGTGACTCTTTCCTCACAGGTCAAACTACAGTCATATTTCTCTTGCATTTAAATGTATTTATTCTAGTCTTATTAGCTGAACCTCAAAATGTTTGAAAGCTGTGTTCACATAAGCCTCCAAAGGTTATAGGGCTGCATTTTCAGAAGGCTTAGTTTGGTGCCTAAATGGAAACTGAAGCGTCCAGATTTTCAAAAGCTCTCCGTGCCATTTGTTTTTAATGGGAGCTACTGGGGGAGGGTGTGTCTACACTTAAAATCCTGCTGCAGTTGCGTTACTGAAGTGCTTCAGTGTAGGCACTGCTTAGAACAACGCACAGGAAAACCATCTCCCCAAGAGGCAGTAGCTAGGTCAACGTAAGAATTCTTCCATTGACCTTGCATTGTCTGTACTGGGGCCTAGGTTGGCTTAACTACACTGCTCAAGGGTGTGGATTTCTCACAACCCCGAGCGACATAGTTAAGGCAACTTAATTTTCTTATGTAGACCAGACATGGGTAAAGAATTCTTTTGAAACTCTAATCTTTTCCTTTTTAAGCCCCTCATACTTTGCTTCTGGAATTATCACTAGGGAACTGTGACATGCATTGGCTGGATGTAGAGGTTAAATTTAAATTTCTCTCATTCACACACAGTAATTGTGTTGGCAGTTCTGGCTGTGAAAGGTGTAGTGAGCTCCTTGCTACATCAATTAATTGCCACCATGTCAGGACACTGGCAAGGGGTTGATAGACTCCTGTTGTGTCAAACCATTCCCCATTCTGTATGGAATATTCCTAAGATATTTCATTTGCTGGTCTCTAAATTTCTGTCATCACTGCAGTCACTGACATGTAGTAATTGCATGTTCAGCTCTGGTTATGAGAGGCACGCTAATCTCCCTGTTTGTTTACTACCATGTTTGAAAATTGCTTTCCATGAATACTTGTGTGTGAGGGTTCAAAATTTGTTTTCTTCAATTTCATACCAGTAAAACTCAATAACTGCATCAGCCCTTCATAGCTAAAAGAAGATTTCTTGTTAACAATACAATGAGCAGACATTAATTTATAAATTGGAATGCTCTATGGCATTACACCTACAGAACTGCACAGTACTGCAAAGACCTTTTTAAATTCCCCAGCTGCAGCTTTTGCATCTGCAGATACTGCAGGAAGAGGATATATTGTGAAATTCATGGCAGAGTGCAGCTTGCTTCGGTGACAGAGATGTTTCCAGTGGGTTTTCTGTGTTCATGGATGTGAAAACCTAATTCATCTGTCAGGATTAGTATTAGGAGGCTCATTTCAAAAGCAGAGTCCACACAGATTAAAATGGTTTGTCAATTTTATTTACTTTTACTTAATAAGCCAAAAAGGACAAAGATATTTAGCTCTGCATGTTTATTTATAATGTATAGTATAGTCCGTGCATTATGCATTGAGAGGCAGTATGCTGTAGTGGACAAGTATGATAATCAGGGTCCAGACACCCAAAGAGGAGAACAGAAGGTTTAAACCCCAAAAATAAGCAGTTAAACCAACTGATTGAATACTGTGTTATTGCACAATAAAAACTGTATCAAGTAAGATCTTTTATGAAAGCTTGGAATGGTCTGAACTTGATGGCCATTATGAGCTATGTATACTGACTGTGGTTATGAATTTATGTATTTGTGTATACTGAAAACTGTGCTCATAATCTGTGGTGAAACTTCACAGCAGGGTGGTGAGCAGTCAAGCAGGGAAGGGGACCTCCCAAACCAGTTGTTTACATGAAACTGGCTTCAAGTAACTATCCATTAACTGGCCCAGGAAAAGACAATGGTGGACCATTAGAGTTAATGGAATGACACTGAGACAATCAAAATACGAAAGAACATCCTAGCTCTGAAACATCAAGTCAGGAGGGAGTTTTCTCACTCTGATTAACCACGAATCACCATGGACTGAAAGGTGGAAAAAAGGAAAAAGCCTTTTAAAAGCAGGCTTTTGGGCTTGGCTACACTGGAGAGTTGCAGCGCTGGTGGTGGGCTTACAGCACTGCAATTTACTCACTGTCCACACTTGCAAGGCACATACAGCGCTGCATCTCCCTGGCTGCAGTGCTGGCTGTACTCCTGCGCTGCCTGGGGTGTAACGATTGCAGCGCTGATGATGCAGCGCTGCTCCGCCAGTGTGGTCACCAAAAGCGCTGTAATTGGCCTCCAGATGTATTCGGAAGTATCCCAGAATGCCTGTTCAGCCACTCCCAACAGCGCTGCAAATGCTGCAAATGTGGCCACACTGCAGCGCTGGTAGCTGTCAGTGTGGCCACACTGCAACATTTTCCCTACACAGCTGTACGAAGACAGCTGTAACTCCCAGCGCTGTACAGCTGCAAGTGTAGCCATACCCTCTGACAGAGGTTTTTTATCCAGAACTTGGGAGACGGTTTCAAGGCAGAAGACTGTCCATGAATACTCGATCCCTCCTATATATATGGAATACATTGGGAAACTGTTATAAGGTAATAGCTAGCCACCACTGAAAAAAGGATTTATCTAATATGGAAGTGAAAAGCCTGTGATTGCATCTTTAAATATATTTTCTGTGTAACTTGTACATGTTTGCTTCTCCTTCCTATTTCATCTTTGAATCTGTGTTTTTTCTGTTAAATAAACTTTTTCTTTATGTTCACCACAAGCAGATCTCTGGTGTGAAAGCTGTGTGGAGTGAGCCACACATGCAAAGTGAGTTGCTAACTGAGGAGCTGATTTCATGCCTTCAGGGATGACAAACCAGAGGGTCCAGTTGGAGTGTCTGGTAATTAAGAACTTGGAGTTGACAGATTTGGGGAGACTTAGGACTGGAAAGACTGTTGGTGTCACCCTGAAAAGAGGACCTAGGTTGATGAGATCCAGGATGAGACCTTATGCATAGGTCAGGGATCTGAACTGTAGCTGCACAGCACAACGGTACCCAAGGTTGCAGGGCAGGTGGCATCAGAATCCCTTACTGTTCTTGGTGGTTCCCATAACATCACAAGAGGACATTATACTGGGAGTCAGGAAATCTAGGTTTTATTCCTGGCTCTGCCATGACTTGCTGTGTGACCCTGAGAACTTCGTCTCCCTTTCATCCTGTGTTGGTCAGGTCTATTTAGATTGTAAGCACTTTCAGGGACATCTCTTCTCTCCCTATGGCTTGGTCTGCACTGAACAGTTATATTGGCATATCTTCGTTGGTCAAGGGTGTGAAAAAAAAAACACACCTCACTCTGATCAGTGTAGTTATGCCAGCAAAACCCTCAATATAGACATAACTTCCATTCATGTAGAGAACATTGTTGCAGCAGGCAGGGGGAAAGGGTGTTCCTACAGCAGCAGACAAACTCCTTCTGTTGGTATAGGCCGCATCTACACCTGGGCTCTATGCCGGCATAACTATGCCGACACAGCTATGTCAGTATAGTCTCTGTAGTGCAGACATACCCTATGTATTTTGACAGCCTGTGGCACAATGGATTCTTGATTGTGTGGCCTCCAGGTGCTACTGACATATAAGTAATGTGGTATATTGAAATAGTTTCTTATCATTAAGATGCACCAGATGTCTTGGTTCTGTACATAGACATGTGAGTATAATATGTGAATATATGATTAGCCTAGAAAAAAGTCAGTTTAATGCTATCAGAAATGAAGAATTCCCAGTTATTGACTAGTGATGTGAATCAGGAATCAAAGATTCAATCCAATACCCAATCCCTTTTACGTCTGCCTTTCTAGCCCTCCCAGAGCTACTGACTGGGCCTATACCCTTTGCTGTTCCATCCCACACTATTTTATTGACTAGGATTTAAAAGATGTGTTGTCAAACACCTAGGCTTCAGCTCAAGCCAATTAGCACACATTAACTTCTACACTGCTTGGCTACATTAAAGTGTTAAAATGTTTTAGCTATCACCTAATATCGGACCTTTAAATTCTACTCTATTCAAACCCTCTAAATCAAAACAGTCCCCATCTCTTTTTTCCTCCTAGGCCCTGACTGTGCTTTCTTGGCTCAACAAAACAGATCTGATCTGGCCACCAGATATTCCACTTAACATTTCCACATAATCTACAGGTTTCACCAGTGTTATCTGTTGGCTTGCAAGAGGTTCTGTAAAGTGCTTCATTAGTGAGATGATTGACAAACTACTCACTACAGTATTTTATCTAAGTGATACTGTCTGCATGAGTTTGCCTTTGCGTGTGACAACTGCACACCTGCTAGGTGCACTAATAGAATCACTGGGGCTATAAAACACCTTTACTGAGGATTTATGATTGAATTTCAGCAGCCATTCTCTTCTATTGCTGTTCTCGTATTTGCCTAGCCTAAAGCTTTGCCTAAGTGCTAATGTTTTTATAATGTGTTCCCTTTCTAGCTGAACTGGATCAAAACACAGACTGATACATTTCTGCTCAAGCAAGGCAGTGCCTGAGTCATCTGTCCCAAGACACCAATCTCAGCATCTACCCTTGACAAAGGCAATTGTGTCACCAGCCTGGCAAAACATATTGAGAGTAAAAATAACTATAAGCAACAATAAGCTTGCACAGTTAAAATTAAAGAAAAAAAATCAGAAAATGCAAAAGAAAGTTGTAACAGCAATGCTGATATGACCACACTTCACGTCATATTTTCTTAATGATATTGACCTCATAGCGACTCATTAAGCAATGCATTTAAAAGGCAAAACAGAAAGAGAAAATGTTACGTATATACAGTTCCAGTCAGTTAAAACTGCTGTAGAAATTGGCTTTCATGGAGACTTTGTGCCACCTGAAGATCTCACCGCCTTAACTTTTGCATTCCTGAAGGTTTACAATTGCAATAGTGCAAACATGGTGATGCATGAAAGTTACTTTTGATACCTATTTTTAGAAAAGAAAGAATGAAGAGCTATCATTGGAAATTAAAGAAAAGGAGAAGGTTCAGTGTCTTAGCTCATTGGCATGTGTCTAGGACAAATGGTGCCTCAACAGTTGGTGAAAATTGTGTGCACAGGACCCTGCTCTGTCAAAATTCCCATTGATTTCAGTGGTACTTTTGCCTGAATAAGAACTGAAAAAGATATAATATGAAATCTTGGCCCCAGTGGCACAACTCCCATTGACTTCACTGGGACCAAAAGTTCACATACAGTGTTGACAACTCTTATGATTTTTCACTCTTGATATTTATTTTGTGTGGTTGTTGTTGTTGTTGTTAACAACAAGGCCTTAGCTTCTGGAGTCATGTGATTATCTGAGAATCTCAACTTCCATCAAAAAAATAAATTATTGCAGAGAAAACCCTGAAAATATAAACCTAACAGTCTCAAAAACCAGGAGGCAAATAAAAATAGTCAAAGAGGTTTTCTCTTTTTTTTTTTTAAACTCTCCTGGTATTTGAATGCTTGGGGATGGCAACATTGAACATGTTACTGCAACTTTCGGACCAGATTCTATCCATCCCCTGCTCGGGTGCAGAGAATACAAGAAGACTCTCTACCTTGCAATCCCGGCTGGGACAATCTCTGTGTTCCCTCACCTGAGCAGAATGACTTGCTGCAGGTCTTTCTGAGAAAGGTAGTTCTTAGTCTATACATGTACTGATACAGCTGTCCCGCTGCAGCACATGTGGTAAAGATGATCAGCATAAAAAAAATCCCATCTCTGTGAACAACAGAAGTCTTGCTGACGTAGGCTGTAGTGTAGACATACCCTTAGAGTCTGGAGATTCTATCCAAAGCCCATGGAAGTCAATGGAAAGATTCCAATGACTTCAGCAGTACTTGAATCAGGGCCCCTTGTGACCAGCAATGTCTATTAACCAAGATTATTTTGGAAGGCCTAATTTTCCCCTTAAGTAGTTTTAATGCAACTGAAACGAAGCGACTTTAAAAGAGGTAGGAACAAAAATAAGATGCTTCTCATGCAGGTCTCCAACCCATTAAGCTTTCCTTTTTGGAAAATATTTACAACATTGTATTACAGCTAAATTAAATATAGTGAATGGATCTGTCCTAAGGGGATAGACTAAATTAAACCAAGAAGAAACCAAATCTAATTGTACTGCATTTTGTATAATCAAGCAGCAGGAATTACTTATTCTTCCTCAATTCTTTTGCTTTGGTAGCACTTACATTTTATCAATTAGAGTAATATTTCTGTACCTTTAGGAAAAAAAGTGAGGAAAAATACACTTTAAAGCTTACAGTATTATATTAACTATCTAAAAATGATATACAGTTGTTTACATAGTAAAGTAAACTTAAAGCAACCATTTCTATATATACAAAGTCTCTCCTCATCTATTGTATCATCCAGTCAAAACTTGTTATTTTCCACAATTGTTTCTGAAAATTAGTGTCATCCACACTATATCTTCTGTTCTTCATATTTAAATATATATTAATTCCAGCTGTAATCTCAACACACAAATACCACAATATGTGATCTTCCTTTGATTCACTGTCACTCATAGTGCACGATCCCATCACTTAGGTATAAAACCTCCAGGCGCTAGTATACATTACAAAGGCTGTATCTCTATAGCTACGCCAGCAAAGGCCCCTAGTGGACACGCAGCTTATACCAGCCAATTGAGTTCTTTTGCCTGTACGGTTAAACCACCTCCCCAAATGACATTAAAAGGCCTCTTTTGCTGATGTAAGCTGTGTCTACACAGAGTTTTTTCTGGCATAGATTAGATATGTGGCACTTCTAACTGACATAACTGTGCCAACAATATTTTGTAGTGTAGACCAGACCTGAAGACTCATCATATTCTGATCCACACAACATGGCTATAAGAACAAAATATATTAAATGAAAAAGATAAGGGAACATATCATACAGAGAAAATATATCATTAATATAATTAAAATTTCAAAAGGGAAATTTAGAGAATTTTTTTTTATAAGAAACTCATTTAAAAGTGATCGTAAACAATAGTTGTTTTCTGTGATGCTGATTTAACTCTGCCATTATACTGGATGTTGTCCTTAATAGTGCTCAGTGCCGACCTCACTCTAACTCAGCTCCTAACTGAAGTCAATTGGGGTTTCGCTTCAACAGGGCTGAGTAAGGCCAGTCCTAAGAGGTTCTGAACCCGATCCCCCTCAAAATAAAAAATCTCCATCCATCTGCAAAACAGTCCAATTTGTGCAGTACGGATGGTATTTGTGGTTTTGGACAGCAATCATTGCACACCAGTTCCTATACGTTCATTCTTAAATTACAACAGATAACTTATGGGAAATCTCCAATGCAAACTAGCACTATGAACTCATTTTTCCAGGAGATGACAAGCTACTGTCCACCATTTCAATTATTCCTGGTGGCCTCAGATAATGCATCAGTTTCACTGATGCTCCACTGGGACTACCAGGCAGGGAAGGATTATTTCTGGTGACACTTTTAGCACCTCTGGAAAAAAACAAAAACATTTGTATTATTGAAGGTATGACTGAAAATTAATTCAATGCTACCACATGTGGCTAGTTCATTGGAATATCATCACCCTTCTCACTTGCAATTTATTTTCAGTGTATCTGTTTGCTGAAAATAAAGTTACTTGAAAACTGCAAAATTTAGAGGAGGGTTTGAGAGAGGCTGAGCATTTCCAGCAAAGTACACCTTAGGTGCAAAAACCTACCCACTCTTTTAGAAAAAAGATGAACCAGTACCACAAGCTCCAGCAATGTGGCTCTCTCTGCAGGACCAGATGTGGTTGAGGTGCCACGGGAAGACAGTGGGTCAGAACTGCAGGGATCCAGTGGCCAAAACATTATAGTTAGAGGGAATGAAAAGAGAGCATATCACACCTAAAGCTCAGCAGCTGCAATGGGCGTTATATGTCTGCACACAAAGCAAGGAAGCAACCCTGAAGGAGGTATGTTCAATATCTTTAATATACCTAGACAATAAGGAGCAGGGTTGCATTTTCAAAGGGATTTAAGGGAGTTAGTGCCCAACTCCAATTAAATTTCAATGCATGTAACTCCTTTAATCTCCTTTGAAAATCCAGCCGAAATTCTCATCCCCGAGTAAATAGGCATTGCATGGAAACATATGCATTGTGGTGAAATTATCCCTTGTTTAATGCTTTCAGTTCTGTTGTATAGTTTAACAAATCTACAGCTTCTTGGGTCTTCAGAATTATTACTACTGTACTGCACACTATGGTCATTTAGAATTTTTAGATCTAGAATTTTATATCAAGCAAGGGGCAGAGGTACACAGATGCAGTAGCCAGTTTATTAAACTACATATGTTTCACTGTAGTGTACAGTGAGCCTTTCAGTGTGTGTGCATTTTGGCATAGATGAATTGGCCCCTGAACTTACATTTTATGAACAGCCACAACTTCTCCTGAAGGCAATGGGCTTAGTTCTTCATTCCATGCAAGCTTTACTCAGATGGAGAGGAGCTGGGAGTAGGGGGCAGGTCTCTGGGGGCCACTGCAGCTCCCCAGTCCAGAGTCACCTAGCTCAAGTACAAGGGAGAGCTTCACTGGAGCAGCCCTAACTTAGCCCAGTGGTGTAAGATCCTTCAGGCACCTAACATCCATGGGGAATTGGGCTGAGCAGAGCTCAATTCTGTTACTTCCCCACCTCAGAACATTCCCTGCCCCCCTACACTTTAGGTGGGGGAAGTGCCTGGTGAGGGAAGTGGTTACACCAGCAGAGAGTTCTCCTACTCAGGGAACTCAAATACAAATACTAATGACCCACTTGTCATCCATGAGTTGAACACATGACAAAGTGGCTTAGCAGACCAGATAATCTGGCCAATGGGGCCATACGCCTGAGTGAGGAATGCAGGATCTGATCCTGCATGTAAGTATGATGGGGCGTTCACCCCACACTAGCCTGAAAAGAGTTAATGTGGCTCAGAAGTGGTTAGGTAACCTCATAAATCACATCTGAGGGAAAATGAGCTTGAGAAGCATTGATTGAGTATGGAACCAGCTGGGCAGGAGCAGGTAGAGCTGGTATAAGGCTAGGAAGTGAGAACTGAAGGAGACTATGGTGTGGAAACCTGCAGTCACTCTCTGGACTTAGAGAGGGAAAGGAGGAGACCTAGGAGAAGAGCAAAATCCCTGGGATCCTGGCCCCGAAGGGTTTACCTAGAAGAGTGGTAGAGAAGAAGCCTGATAGAGGTGGAGTGGGAAATGGCAGCAAAGTTTGGGACAGTGTAGACCTTGGCTGCTGATTCAAGGGTCCCTAAGCTGGAACCCAGAATAGTGGATGGGCCTGGGTTTCCCTACCAGCCACTGGGGAAGTGGCATAGTTTTGAGTTGGATGACTGCTGGCAACTAGACCTGGTCAACCAGTCCAATGAGGCTTTGATACCTCAGAAGGGAAAAACTACAGTGACCTGGCTGGAAAGCCAAGCCACGAAGAGGGAGCATCTTGCCTCACAAAGAGGAAGCACTGCAACTCTTGGACAATGAGAGGGGTTGCAAATGAAAGATGGAAAGGGGCATCAGACCAGACAGAGCTATTGCCCAGATGCAGCCATGAGGTGGCACTCCCATGGTGAACAAAGAATCCCTTTAAAGCAAGGTATGCATGTCACTATAAAACATATTTCCATCTATTAGTTCAGATTCCCAGCTAGCACTATGGGCTCAATGCCATCACTACCTGCTTCCGAGTATCAGAAATCCAGCAGTGACTACTGGCACACAGTTTTCAGTACAGTTTATTGCTCTTCACAAAGAAGCTTTAAGCAAAGTCAAGCTGTGTAAAAAAAATCTTACTTTATGCCTTTGAAGAGAGACTTTCTAAATAACTCAGTGCATGACAGAAACTTTGGACATGCTTCCCAGTTCCACATTCAGATGCCTTGATTTATAGAAAAGAACCTGATATTGTGGCCTGTAATACTATTCTTGTTTTTAAAAAAATACCACAATAAAGCACATTAGCAATGGTTGCCCAGTGCACAGGGGCTACAAACTTTCACAGTAGTTTAGCAACCAGTGACAGGTACTACATATTGGAGAGCAAGGGGGTAAAAAGGAATGAATAAAAACTCTTACCAAAAGCATTGATTTTAGGTGGAGGTATAAACTCCCTAAAGAAAATGGTTACCTTTAGGTTAAGATATGAGCAGCAAGAAGGAAGAATAGTTTATTACAGTGGATGCCTGGTAGCTATGACTCTGCCCTCTTCTCCACAGTGACCGACAAAGCTAACCTCGTGTGGAGGGAACGCGTTACACTATTCTTACAAGGTTACACCCATGCTAAGTCAGCCATGCTCCTCCAACAATGCAAAAGGTATTGTGCTTGCCAGCCCAAAAGACTCTGTTTTAAAAACCGTAGGAGGACAGGAAAGAAACAATCTTTTTAGTATTAATTCATACCCTGTATTCTGCTCCTCAGTTGAATTCTTTCTTCCCTTTTTTCTGGATGCTTCTCACTGCATTGCTGTTCAGGGTATTCTGTTCTGTCCACTGGCAAGATAACTAGAGAGGTGGTATGTTTGATTCCCAGTCCAAAATGGGATCATATAGTGACATTCCCAAGATGGAGAAAAGAATGGGATTAGTTTAGGTATATGAGTCCATTTTGTCCCCATCCATTCAGTCATAAAGGGGTTGAAAGGTAAGTATTCTCAGTGAGGGGTCTACCACTGGGGAATTCACTCTCCATCACCTTTGCCAGACCTTCAGCTCCTGCTACAAGGCCTATTCATTGATTCTTCTTTGTGAGAAGTGACTGAGCACTGGGAAAGGCTGAGACTTTGAGTGTTATGACAAGTCATCATGTACTTAATTCTGCCTCAGGAGGGGAGTGGGGGAAGGTGGATTACCTGACCTCTTGAGATCCTGTCCACCCTTACATTTCTTAGATTCTGTGATTGTTTAAGTTTTGTTTCAAATGTACTATATTGGAGCATTTGTAAATATGCCCCGAGTGTGAGATGAGTGCATATTTGAAAATGAAAACATCAAAATTAAGTTAAATAAAACTTCTGAATGACTGGTTTGAGGAAGAAGAGGGTGTTTCTACTATCATTCAAACTCTAGCCAGTCCTCTGAAAGTACCTATAAATTACAGTCTCCTTAGAACTTCTGTCCCATGTAGAAATGCTGAATTCAGTGATTTATTTATGATGTTCTCTTTAACACACAAACACAGAATATGCTATTTCTGGCAAGTGGTAGCAATAGCTGTAGCCAACAAACTGCATCTTACATCACATCCATTTATTGGACTTGAAACAACTCACAATGACTTGCTTAAGTGGGTCTGAAATTTCCAGTGGAAAGTTTGTCCATCACTAATTTATACAGTACACTGTGTTGTTTGAAGAAAATGAGCTGTCCCTTTGATTGTGTGCATTATATTGGCAGTTTTAAAGTGTTTTGGTGGAGGAGAAGGAAAAAAATATAGGAAGTAAGTAGAACTCTTTGCTTTTGGGAAGCCGGAGTTTGGTTTTCCCTCTATTGACATCTATTTAATAAAAACATTTTCATTTAAACATGTAAATATGAACAAGTATTCCAGCAAATTGCAAAGTAATACAAACATCATGAAAAAACAAAAAAGAGTGGTGCTCAATGGACCACAACATCCACCAGAGCCCTACGTTTTTATTCCTTGTACATCCCAAGCATCTACTGAAGTGAATGTATCATAGGAATCATCCTACCAAATCAGATCAGTTGTCCAGCTAGTAAACATACTTTCTCTGGCAATGGCCACTATCAAATGCTTCAAGGAAAGTATATCCTCCTGGTATAGTCTGTCAGACCTGGCCACAGGGAAAGTGTTGTCCCATCCCAAGGCAGTTAGTGGCTTGCTTATATCTGAATGAGCAGACTGTATCTCTCAGAGTTTTATTCTAAGAATGCCAGACTAGGCCTGTATAAAAAAAATTCATTCTAATGGGACAAAAGTCCAGTCTGGCATTGTTTATAAATACAGAGGTGAAAAGTGTTATGACATATTACAGCACATTCTCTCAGCTACAGGATGTGCTGCACTGCCTGCCTGTTTGGGTGTTTTTTACCGTATCACACACACACACACACACACACACACACTTTTTTTCCCCAGGTGTATCTTTAATCTTTAGATTCCCAGCCTCACAGAACAATACCGCAGACATGCATCAGGAGGAGCTTTCCACCCAGCTTTCTCTAAACACTGCCCAACTTAAGCTTTGAGCTCTCCTTACTGACTATTCCTGCCACCTACATATCTTCCCTGATTGAGCTATATTACCAGTCAAATCATGTGGCCCCCCCCCCCCCCAAGTATCACCAATCTCCACCCTACCAGGTTAACTGCTTCCAATTAAGCCTGTAATCTTCTGTTATCCAATTCCCTAAGTGACCAGGATGCTACAACTAGCACTCTCACAGGACACCGAGCTACCCCTAGACAACATGCGGTCTTGTAGAAAAGAAACTGAAGGGCTGCATCAGGCAAAGACTGAAGGAAGGACTGTAGCTTCAGAAAACAGTTCAAAGCAGGGAATAAAATATGATGCAGTCTTTAGACTGCTTTCTGCAGTTTTCACTCTGAACACTTTCTCCTCAGTGCAGATTGGTTGGTTCTCCAACTCCTCACATCCCCGCCTTCCTTTTTTTTCCTTCCCAGCTACCTAACCCGCTTCCAGCATAACCCCACTGAAAGGATTTAAGCAAAGAACAATCAAAAAAGATAACCCTGCAAAACTAACATGACATTTGCCACCACTGTACTGTTCATACTGTTTATGTAATGTCCTTCCCTCACCCCTACCCCACTCGTGACTATCTTGTCTATTTAAGCTCTGGGGATAAGAACTCTTATTCTATGTTTGTTCAGTACAATGAGTTTCCATTTTCTGTTGGGGTCAAGGCACTACCACAATAAACATCTTTATTAAGAAAGAAAATTTTGGTGAGGACTGTGATTTTCTTCCTTGTCTTCCTCTGCACTTCTCTAACACTTGTAATGGGATCCATATAGACACTTGAGACCCAACTTTCAAAGGGCTTCCATTTTGCCAGCAGGGAGGTGGACACTTAGGCAAGCAGGAGGTTCTGGGCTCACAAGTGCCTGTTTTGCACACATACCAATTTGTGTGTAGATGGAGTCTCTTAACACTCATTTTTATAGCACCATAAATGTGCAAGACTCTTTATAAAACATAGATCAAAAACATAGATCAAGACCAATACCATGCTCCAAAGAACCTACTCATTTAAAAGAAAAATACTTATTCAAATGTATTAGCTATCCCCATTCTGAATGCTGGACATGCCACAAAATATACAGAAAGCAATTTAATAAACTAATCAAATAGAGTATTCAAAGAAGACCTGTACCTGTACAAAAGTTGATTATGTCAGACTCTACTCTTTAGTCTATGTTTTTAGTTAAACCCAAGTAGTCAAACTTTATTCTAAGTAAACTCATGTGCTTCTGCATTGGGCCAAATTCTCAGCTACACGAAGTAAATCCACAGTTACTTCACTGAAACCTTTATGTAGTCAATGAAGTTATTCTGAATTTACATTGGAGTAAAATAGTTCAGTCTGGCCCAATAAATTAAGAGAATGTCACAAATGTAAATAGGACAACATGTCTGTGAGAAAAAAAATCCTAGGTTTTTTTTTTAAATCTCGTTTTTAATCACTGCAAGTTGCTGTTTATACAACAAATTAATGAAAACATTTACTGAAATGCAGGATTAAAATGTCCAAGAAGGTAGTTAAAGTCGCATACCTTCCCTAGTTATATTTTTCACAACTTACCAATTAGCTAAAGTAGCAGAGGTTCCTCAACCTGTGAGTGGCCCAGCCACTACTAGAGGGGGACAAAGCACCTTACTGAGTAGGTGTGGTTATAAATTGAAATGTTTTTAAATATACAACTTGAACACTTCCTATATCATCAAACAAAACTCCACCATCCCTCTCTGTCCTGGGCCACAGTTTGTATGACCCCAATGTTAAGCCCCAAAAGTCTTCCCTCTCTAAGTATTATTCAATGGAAGGATTCTTTCAGTCAGCCCCTTTGTATTCCTCCAGCTGCCCACGGGCATGCCTGCCATGGGAGACATTCTGTCTTAGCTCTTAACATGTCCCAAATATTTCCATTTTCTTTTCTGGATGACTTTGGAGATAAGAAATTGTTGAACACTGGCAAATCATGGCATTTGCTAAAAAGTCATTCTACTTTTCCTCAGGTGTTTGCTTTCAAAGGCATTTAGATGTTTGTCTGTACCTTTGGTAGATTTCCAGCCTTCATATCCATAAATTAATGTGGAAATAACATTTGAGTTGAAGATTTGTAGTTTGACCTTTAAAACTGTAGATTTTTAAATTACCAAATCTTGGTTAAGCTGGTAAATCCAGCTCCCACCTTGTGACACTATTTCCTTCTGGATATCCCCATTGGTTTGCACATTACTACCAAAGTATCTGAATGGACTTACCTCTTGCATTCTCTTGCCTTCTAATGTAATGAGTTGGGAGTTGCATGAGTTTTTTATATTTCTTTCATAACTAAATTATTAGTCCTGTCTCTTTTACAATGTGGGACAGTCTTGTCTTTACTTGCATGTTGGTCAAGCTGTCAATTACAAGGCCTACATCATCAGCAAAATCTAAACATTCAAATGTGCAGTTGTCTCCAACTCCACTTTCTCATAATGAAAGCAATGGCAATGCCAAATTAGAGAGATGAGAGAATGCATCCTTATTCGACACCAGTGTCTATGTTAAACCATTTGTTCAAGTTTGCCTTTACTTTAACTGTGCATGGTCCACCTTGAGATAAAGCCTGGTAAGGATGATTTTTGTTGGCATACTATAACACTCAAAGATGTTCCAGAGAAGTGTAGTGGAGGCTGTCAAATGCTCTCCACCCTATGCAGATCAAAAGAACAGAATATGTACATAAAATGCTAAAATAGAGGATTAAGCATTCAATATCATCCAGGTGAGAAGTGAACTATTCAGATATTTTACTATTTGAAAGGCATTGCTATGGGCAAACATTTTCTGTTGCCTTTTTTACTCCGATGAGAATGAATTATAAACATTATGTTTTATTAAACAATTTAGGTAGGTACCTTCCTTAAGGGTGAAATTCATTCCTCTTTGCACAAAGTATTTGGGTTTTGTGTGGAGGGGGTTGAGAGGGTTAATTAGCTACAATTTATAGAGCATTCTTTTAGTGCTACATAATGATTTTTTTTGCTTAATTTTTTTCCTATGGAAACTTGAATGCAAACATGTTAGTGTAATTTGGTGGTTGAGATTTTAAATGTGGAAGTAAGAAAATGCTAAATCTTGGCTCCCCACAGCAACTATACTTCAGCTATAATGCACATATGAAAGCATTACAGTTAAAGCAACATACTAGTGAAATACCAGTATTTCAAAAAGAATACTACATACATGCAAGAGGAATGATTTAGAGTTACAGTGAGGATTAGAAGAATCCCCCCNACCAATTAGCTAAAGTAGCAGAGGTTCCTCAACCTGTGAGTGGCCCAGCCACTACTAGAGGGGGACAAAGCACCTTACTGAGTAGGTGTGGTTATAAATTGAAATGTTTTTAAATATACAACTTGAACACTTCCTATATCATCAAACAAAACTCCACCATCCCTCTCTGTCCTGGGCCACAGTTTGTATGACCCCAATGTTAAGCCCCAAAAGTCTTCCCTCTCTAAGTATTATTCAATGGAAGGATTCTTTCAGTCAGCCCCTTTGTATTCCTCCAGCTGCCCACGGGCATGCCTGCCATGGGAGACATTCTGTCTTAGCTCTTAACATGTCCCAAATATTTCCATTTTCTTTTCTGGATGACTTTGGAGATAAGAAATTGTTGAACACTGGCAAATCATGGCATTTGCTAAAAAGTCATTCTACTTTTCCTCAGGTGTTTGCTTTCAAAGGCATTTAGATGTTTGTCTGTACCTTTGGTAGATTTCCAGCCTTCATATCCATAAATTAATGTGGAAATAACATTTGAGTTGAAGATTTGTAGTTTGACCTTTAAAACTGTAGATTTTTAAATTACCAAATCTTGGTTAAGCTGGTAAATCCAGCTCCCACCTTGTGACACTATTTCCTTCTGGATATCCCCATTGGTTTGCACATTACTACCAAAGTATCTGAATGGACTTACCTCTTGCATTCTCTTGCCTTCTAATGTAATGAGTTGGGAGTTGCATGAGTTTGTTATATTTCTTTCATAACTAAATTATTAGTCCTGTCTCTTTTACAATGTGGGACAGTCTTGTCTTTACTTGCATGTTGGTCAAGCTGTCAATTACAAGGCCTACATCATCAGCAAAATCTAAACATTCAAATGTGCAGTTGTCTCCAACTCCACTTTCTCATAATGAAAGCAATGGCAATGCCAAATTAGAGAGATGAGAGAATGCATCCTTATTCGACACCAGTGTCTATGTTAAACCATTTGTTCAAGTTTGCCTTTACTTTAACTGTGCATGGTCCACCTTGAGATAAAGCCTGGTAAGGATGATTTTTGTTGGCATACTATAACACTCAAAGATGTTCCAGAGAAGTGTAGTGGAGGCTGTCAAATGCTCTCCACCCTATGCAGATCAAAAGAACAGAATATGTACATAAAATGCTAAAATAGAGGATTAAGCATTCAATATCATCCAGGTGAGAAGTGAACTATTCAGATATTTTACTATTTGAAAGGCATTGCTATGGGCAAACATTTTCTGTTGCCTTTTTTACTCCGATGAGAATGAATTATAAACATTATGTTTTATTAAACAATTTAGGTAGGTACCTTCCTTAAGGGTGAAATTCATTCCTCTTTGCACAAAGTATTTGGGTTTTGTGTGGAGGGGGTTGAGAGGGTTAATTAGCTACAATTTATAGAGCATTCTTTTAGTGCTACATAATGATTTTTTTTGCTTAATTTTTTTCCTATGGAAACTTGAATGCAAACATGTTAGTGTAATTTGGTGGTTGAGATTTTAAATGTGGAAGTAAGAAAATGCTAAATCTTGGCTCCCCACAGCAACTATACTTCAGCTATAATGCACATATGAAAGCATTACAGTTAAAGCAACATACTAGTGAAATACCAGTATTTCAAAAAGAATACTACATACATGCAAGAGGAATGATTTAGAGTTACAGTGAGGATTAGAAGAATCCCCCCTCACACACACACTTTGGGCATTTAGATCCCTTGTTCAGCAAGATATTCAAGCATGTCCCTAACTTTAAGAATAGTAGAGAGGCAAGGTGGGAGAGGTAATCCCTCTTATTGGACCAACTTCTATTGGTGTGAGAGACAAGATTTTGAGCCTACTCAGAACTTTTCTTCAGGTCACCAATGCTTCATATGACTTCAGGCATGTAAATCTCAGTGCCAACTAGGCAAGCACGTGCCTAACGTTAACCACGTCAGCTTAGTACTTTGCTGAATTAGGGCTTTCGGGACTGATTTTTCAGAGATGCTAAGGACCCAGAACCCCAGATGCCTACCACCTCTCGATTTTAAGGAGCCAGACTCTCAGGCATAACATTACTGTAGATTTTGCATTTAAATCTAAGTTTTTGTTTTAATATTCTATATCTGTATTTGCAAATACTATTTTTTATTTTTTTTTTAGGTTAAGTTGCTTTTATTGTGACCTCGGCAGCAATCACGTCTTTGACTTACACGGGAATATACATAAGATTGAGGGACCAGATACTCTTAGAGGACTGTGAAGCTTAGGCCACCACATGGAATCCATCATAAATCAGAAGTGGTTGGCAGTTAGCAGTATCTAATCCTTGAATGGTGGTCCAAACAAAGTTACCCTGTGGTCTTAGTTCAGTTCCTTGTCAATAAATATCTACAATGCAAAACCCATCTCAGTTGCAACAATTGACTCCATTGATAGCTAAATGCCAAAAAAAAATACCATCCTTTCCCTAAAGTTAGTGGAAGTAGTAGATCATATCTGAAGAAGAAAGAGAAATGGACAATCATGCTCCTCTAAATGCTGGAAGATAAATATTGATAGGACTGTTGCTAGTGCTTGGACTGGAGGTAGCACTATCATATATCTTTATTCTGATTGATCAGAAGCCTGAATACTCTACCCAAATTGCTCTGTCAAAGAAAACCACTCAGATACAGATTAGATCAGATGGTGTGAGCACAGACTGGGGAAAAGTAACTCCTGAGCTCTGATCGAGGATCTGAAACTGACCCTTCTGCCACCTTGGGCAAGTAATTCAGGCCTACATTTACCAAAGTGTTCACTACTTTTGAGTGTGTCCATCCTACTACTTTTTCTTCAAGATCTAGGCTGGGGCTTGAGAGGCACTGATAATAGAGCCCTTCCCATCCTTATAACCTGACTACGCACAGCTACGGACTGGAAGGAATATTTCTCAGATTCTGCAGTTACACCCCAAATGTAACTGAATTATTTTACTTAAAGTGGGGGATTGTGGTGGTGGTGGGAAGGTTCTTTAGGTTCCTTCCACTCCCCAGCTATCTGCTACAGAAATAGAGCCCTGCCCCTGGTTCCTTTAAGCATCAGCAACTGCTCTAGATTCTCTGCATGCATTAATGTGGAGAACACACATGGTGTAAAACAAATACATTATTTTATTCTTAACTGTACATCAATCAGAAGCATAAAAAAACCAGAGCCCCACATTCCTATGTGCAAAAGTGACTCCTTTATCTTTCCAGCCACACCCAGCAACCTTCCATTAGAACAGCTGCCTCATACACACTGTTTTACATATTCCGGGATAGTTTAATAGGGTATGGCGGGGAGAAGACCGGAGACTATTTAAATGAATACTGAGATTCTCCCTCTTGGGGACCAAAAGCTGGTCATTAACAAAGCTTCCCATGAGCACTGTCCAGCTCATCAGCAATGCTCAGCACCTCTGGAAATCTGACCTTACTGAGAGGTGTTTTAAGTTGGACACTCAAAAGCTGAGACACAAAAAACAGATAGACAATTGATAACATAGGTTCTCATCATCCCAGAATGCATTCAGATATGAGAATAAGGAAGGGAATTTAAACTGGTGTAATTTACAACTGACTTTGACTCCTCAGCATATCAGATAACAGGGGCTGGTCTACCCTATAAAAACTTGTATAGACATAACTATGTTGATTGAGTCTCTTGGGTTCCTCCCCCTCAATATTCATATTGATAATCCTAGTATTGACTCAGTTATACCAGTATATTTGCTTTATAGTACTATAGCTCTTTTTGGCTCCCAGATCAAAATAAGCTACACTGGTATAACTGGACCTAGGAGCGTTTTTGCCACTTTAACTATGCTGGCATTGTTAATGAATCAAAAGTGCAGACAAAGCCCAAATTAGGCCATCATGTAATTGACACATCGTCTCTGAATTTGCCCACCCTTCACTTTCCCATCTGTAAAATGGGTATAATAATATTCACCTAAATCACATAGATGTTAGGAGAATTAACAGGCTAATGTTTAACTTTAAAGAACATTGTAAAGCACAACGTAAGCACTGTGTATTATTACTACAAAGACAGAGGAACAGAATGATCTTTAATGTCACAGGAAGGGCAAAAAGGAATTCTTCATGTTTGATTTTATTGCATTATTTCTTTCTTTCAGACAGAACCATTTCTAAATCAAAAGTTTATTTCTGAATTAACATGTAACAGGAAGCAGACAGAGTAGAAGAATTGTGGTCATCAATTCTGAAAACAGAACACATATTCTGGCAGTGAAAAAGAACTAGGATTGATAAATGGATGAGTTTTTTTGCCCCATAAGAGTTCTTGCAAATGAGCTAAAAGATGCAGCTTGACACCAGACTTACGAATTCAGAACTGAAGCAAGAATCCACTTTCTGAGTCTGTCCCCATTCCAGCACATCAATTACTAGTTTATTTAACTTTTAAAATTCCCACTGAAATATACCTCTATTTTAAAACCTTTAAAGAATGTTTCTTGTCATTAGGAGCACGTCAGCGTACTCTGCCTGTTCTGATACACCCTGATGGTTCAAAGAAGACATGTCAAAAGGAATACAGGCCTCACAGAGGTACTGAACACTCAACTCCCTTTGGGATCCAGTGGGGGTTTGCGGGTCCTCAGCACCTCACAGGATCAGGCCCTAAAAGTTTTCACCTAAGTTTTTCAACACCATAGCCCAAAGCCTAGAGCATTTCTGCTTTTTGAACTCCATCTGGAAACTTTCTTTTGTGTTTATAAAAGGAACTGGTCAAACATTTGTAGGAGGTGAAGAGGCCTTGCCTTTCAGCCAATGAAGCATTTCAACTAAGGAAGAAAGGAAATGAACAATGACTGACTGCAACGCAATTGGGAAAGATTGTTTGGTTAGGCCTTTAAAAAAATATCATATGCAGACAAAGCCCAGGCTGTGCTTTGTTGATATTTGTAGCAGGAGGTTAATTGGCATTAGCAGAAGTATCAGCAGCAACGTACAGTTAGTCATATGGTACTGTCTGCTCCCAGCAGTACAATAAAGAGAAAAAACAAGTTGAAAAAATATTTTTCCTCTCAACTCTTTTACAGAAAAACCATTTAACAAAATAAACATAAAGTAATTGGATTCTTTTTTGTTTGCCTTCTGTGCCTCCTATCCAGCTAAGTGTTTGATTTAGTCTTTCTTTGCTTTCCTCCAGTCTTACATGTGTTGAACAGTAATAGAGATAGTTCTGCCTCTTTTTCTTCTCAGGCAACTGTAAAAGCGAGTGGTGAGTTACTTCAGTGCAGATTAAAGTTTTGTGCATTGCAAGGCAAGTCTGGGATTTTGATAAAAACAGATCAAGGGGCCAAATTTGTCAATCAGGTTACTTTGATTCTTTTCAAATATATTTTTCACATCAGAGTCCTCAAACTCTCTTGCATCACTCCAGCTTTTTCTGCAGTAACCACGGTTCACCACAACACTATGTAGCATCTTTGCTGCTTCTCTGGGAGAAGAGAGTATAACGCAAACATAGTATTGATGATAAAACGGATTTTTAAGTGCCAGAGTTAGAGGCCTGCTCTATTACCCATTCATAACATTGCAAATATGGGCAATTTTAGAAAGAGCAGTTGAACAAACCACAAACTTTAGTCTGATTATATCTTGTAATATTTTCCTCCAGTCTTCCCTGCTGATTTCAGACACATACATTTGATCCATAGACAACAATCATAGCACCATCTTTGAATATGTGTCTTACATTGTCAAATACTGCCATTTCAATGCAGAATCACCGTGAAGAGTGTCAACTGTATACATCTTACTCTTTGTAATAAACTGGTCAACATCATTAATATTATATTATTGTCACATAGATTCTGATTTAAGTCATTTCCAGTCCAGAATCTCTATGTATTCATTTATTAAAAGGACGACTGTAGAGATAAAAAGCCTGCATTTAAAAAACCAAAAGCCTTACTTTTTTTTTTTTACACTACTTATGCTTTTCAGCCCCAATCTTGCAATCAAAACCATAGATGTGGTTCCCTGAATCTGTTACATCCATAGACACACCTGTATGGATCCAATTACAGGATCAGGGCCTAAGTTATTGAACACATACAAAAATGAATTTACATTTCAGCATGTATGGGTGTCATAAACAGATAGTTAAGGGTTAATGTCTCTTTTACCTGTAAAGAGACAAAAAGCTCAATAAATCTGGCAGACACCTGACCAGAGGACCAACAGGGGGACAAGATACTTTCAAATCTTGGTGGAGGGAATTGTTGTTGTGCTCTTTTGTTTTGGGGGTTGTTCGCTCTGGTACTAAAACGGACCAGATGTCAGTCAGGCTCTCCAAATCTTTCTGATCATCCTTTCATGTTTCAAACTTGTAAGTATAGTCAGGCAAGACAGTTAGTCTTTTTTGTTTTCTCAACTTGTAAGTGTCTTTTTCGCTGAGAGGATTTTACCTCGTTTTGCTGTAACTTGGAACCTAAGCTAGAGGGTTCCTGGCTATATGAATCTGATTACCCTGTAAAGCAGTTCCATCCTGATTTTACAGAGATGATTTTTTACTTTTCTTCTTAATTAAAGCTTCTTTTAAAACTGATGTTTTTCCATGTTTAAGATCCAAGGGGATTTGAATCTGGACTCACCAGCAACTGGTGAAGTCTCAAGGCAACCACAGAGGGGGGAGTTTAGGGGAACAGGAGAGTGCTCCAGACACTGGAATTCTAGAGGTGGCTGTGTACCAGATCTAAGCTAATAATTAAGCTTAGAAGTGTCCATGCAGGCCCCCACATCTGTACCCTAAAGTTCAGAGTGGGGAAGGAACCTTGACAATGGGACAGCACTGGACTGGACCCATGAGACCTGGGTCCAGTCCTTGTTCAGAACACACACCCCTCTAGTTACCTTGGCAAGCCATTAATCTACCCTATGTCCAGTTCTGTTAAAATGGACTGTGACAAGTTCCTCCTTTACCTTGGGGGGTCCTGTGCTTTATGGCAGATTTGCTCACCTCAGTGATCTTCCCCTCTTGTGAACCCACAGTCTGGTCAGTTCCTCTTGTGTCTGATCAGGGTAGTTGGAGGTTTAGGGGGAACCTGGGCCTGCCCCTACTCCAGGTTCCCAGCCAGGGTCCTGTGGATTGCAGCTGTCTATGTGCTCCTGTAACAGCTGCATGACACTACAACCCCTGGGCTACTTCCCATGGCCTCCCTCAAACACCTCTTTTCCTCACCACAGGACCTTCCTCCTGGTGTCGAATACACTGTACTCCTTAGTCCTCCAGCAGTACAATCTCACTCTCACTCTCACTCTCACTCTCACTCTCACTCTCAGCTCTTGCCTCCTCTTGCTCCCAGCTCCTCACACACACTCCTTCCCTCGGCTCCTCCCTGCCTGACTGGAGTGAGCTCCTTTAAACCCAGGTGCCTAATTAGCCTGCCTTCATTGGCTGGGGGTTTCTAATTAAAGTAGCTATCTGCACTGCCTTTGAGAAAGATCTAATTGGCCCCAGTGCCTTGATTAAGCTGGAGCAACTGCCATTTGGTTACAGGGTCTAGGGATTTGCTTAGCCTGGGGCTAACATACCTGTTTCTCAGTACTTTACTGTAGCCATCTGCCTTGCCCCATCACAGGAGGTAGTACTCTCTGTCTCACAAGGGAGTTTAAGGATAAAAATCCACTGATTGTGAGATGCTCAGATATGACGGGCCTAGATAAATAGATACAGCTCCTTTTCCTCTCAGCAACCCAGACAGTGAACAAAGCTAGTGCTTTAGAGCCTGTTTTCACATTCCTGTCTCCATGCCTCCTACAAAACTGAAAGGGAAATATACATAATATTTCAAATAACCTAAATTTGGGGCCCACTGTGTTATTTTGAGTAGACACACGAACTCAGTGTGCTTCCATGATGCCGGCAGTACATGCAGCTATGGAATAATTCGGGCTTTTGAAATTCAGCAGTTAGTATAAGGGAATCCTTTCGGATTTTGGTATAGGTGAACAGTTCTGGACAATATAACCTCCATCAGGATGGCCCCGAGGTCACATTGTCCTAGCGAAGTTATTTTATTTGGCCCACAAAGATAATCTTAGTGCAGGCAATCAGGTGATGACAGGGCCAGGAATGAATGTGAGGTGGCTTCGAGGGGAGCCCATATCATAGCTTCCTACTCAGATTTGAACCTTAGCGTTCATAAACTGAGAGATAGCATGAACCCCTCTAAGCTTAATTACCAGCTAAGATCTGATAGCCTGCACACCAGGAATTCCAGTGCCTGGTACACTTGGGTCCCCAAAACTTCCTATGTGACCCAAGACTCAGATGCCTGAGTCTCTAACAAAGGGAAATAAACTATTCCTCCCACCTCTCTCCCACTCAGACATCCCTCTCTGGGCTACCTGAGAGTTACTGATGCACCTCTTACATCACAATACAAGAAGCATTTCTCTTCCTTCCACAAAAGAGACAACCAAATACAAGGAAACAGAAAAGTTCTATCTCTCTTCCCCCTTTGTCTTCTCCCTCCACCAATCCTGGTGCTGCAGAGATTCACCCTCCGTAGATCTAACTCAAAGAGAATTTCCTCCCTTCGTTCCTTAGCCTACCAGAGAGAAAAAAAAAATCAACAGTCTTAAAAAGAAACTTATTATAAAAAAAGAAAGAAAAAAGACATAAAATTTCTCTGTATCAAGCTGACAATAATACAGGTTCAATTGCTTAAAAGAAAATGAATGATTATCAAAAAGAGATACAATTTAAACCATTCCAGCAACTACACACATGTAATACAAATAAAAAACAATAACAGCCTATTGTTTTTCCTACCTTGTACTCACAACTTGGAAACTGAAGATTAGAAGCTTGAAGATAGAAAAAATCCCCTCTCATAGCTGAGAGCCAGACAAAAGACACAGACACAAACATTCCCTCCCCTGAGCTTTGAAAAATCCAGTTCCTGATTGGTCCTCTGGTCAGGTGTTTGGTTCCATTTGTTAACCCTTTACAGGTAAAAGAAACATTAACCCTTAGCTATCTGTTTATGACACCCCACCTGTCCTGTCATGCTATGGTCATAGTCAATGGGCCAGAGCAGGGAGCTGGGCTCAGTCCCATAGGACAGGACCTACCTCTGTGGGGTGAGTATGGAGCAGGCTCACTCTCCCCACTAAGATACTCCCTCCTCCACGTCTCACCCCTGGCCTGCCAAAGCGTTTTAGTGGATTTTGTAGCCCTCAACTGCTTTAAGTTGTCCACCTCTGACCTACATAATGGGTTATTTTCCCATTAGATGCCCAGTCAGAACCACACCGGCATGAGATCCTTCACAAAAGCAACAGCACATGACTAGTGTTAAAAGTCAGGCCTAGGGTTTGTTTACCATTTTCATTACACCTATTATATCATAGGGTGGGATTTTCAAAAGAATTAAGTGATTTAGGAGCATTAGAAATCATTGGGATTTGTGCTCCTCAGTTATTTAATACCACCAATACCGTCTATACACTAAAACAGTTGTTCCCAAACTTGTTCTGCTGCTTCTGCAGGGAAAGCCCCTGGCAGGCCGGGCCAGTCTGTGTACCTGCCGCGTCCACAGGTTTGGCTGATCGCAGCTCCCACTGGCAGCAGTTTGCTGCTCCGGGCCATTGGGAGCTGCTGGAAGTGGCAGCCAGTATGTCCCTCGGCCCGCGCCGCTTCTAGCAGCTCCCATTGGCCTGGAGCAGTGAACCGCAGCCACTGGAAGCCACAACTGGCCAAACCTGCGGATGTGGCAGGTACACAAACCAGCCCGGCCCACCAGAGGCTTTCCCTGAACAAGCAGCGGACCGGTTTTGAGAACCATTGTTCTAAGGGACCAGAAGGGACCACTGTGATCATCTAGTTTGACATCCTATATAGCACAGACATAGAATATCCCCAAAATAATTCCTAGAGCATCTCTCTTGGAAGAACATCCAACCTCCCTTCTTTAAAGGTGATCTACTTTCTTTAGGAATGAGTCAGACATTGAGAATTTGTGGTAAATGCCCTTAGGAAGGGCCCTGCACAAAGAGCTACATTGCCCAACCAATATAGTCTGACAGGCCACAAAGCAAATATGCTTTGCATACCAAGATATTGTTGGGACTTCTGATTTCATCACCTGAGGTTCTCTATTGCAGGTGAGAGAAGCAGATCCTTCCTTGCTGGAAGAGAGTTGCTAGGCAGGAATAAACGCAGCAAAGCAAGCTGATAATTAACGTATAAAGCTAGATCCAGTGTGAAAATGATGAGAGCCGAAAGAATGAACACTAGACTCCACACAGAGCATGGGGATAGCAGTAGTACCTCACTAAACCATACACCCAATAATAAACACACTAATCCCAGCAGTCTTTGCCCCCATTCCAGACATCTCATATTACCAGCTCCCTTACATTTACAAATTGTACTACAGAACTGCAGTATATGAACTGGAGCATTATGAAGTGCTGTATTATAAATAATTTAAATCAAATTACATTTGTCAACTGAATGAACAAAGTACATTTAGTGATACATTATCCTTGATTTTTGTATGTAGATATTGTGTTTGTTCTCTTGTTGGCTAATTGGCTAAAATCAGCAATTCACAATGTGTCTCCCACTCATTAAAATGAATTAACAATGCTCTAATGTATTTCCAGTTAAGCCACTGAATTTTTAGCTCTGTTTCCATTATAGCTGGCACCACGGATTCTAATAGCACGGCTTGAACAATGAGTGCTGTATCACCAATTGAGGTTAGCAGGGAAAAATAAAACCAAGTGAAGCTCAGAAGACAAAGCAGAATTCATTGTCATAAAATTCACTGGGATACTCATTTTAAATGCCTCTTCACTGATATTGGAGCAGGTTGCTGCTGCTCCTTTTCCACCTCTGGCCCCAGCTGATTTCACTGTAGATGGGTAGGTGCCTGGAAACCAGGGACAATAAAAAACTCTAGCTTTTGGGACTTTCAAGAGGGAATTTCTAGGGCCATTTCTTTGCATTGTTCAGGTGGCACAAAAGAAGCAGAGCCTGCCCAGGCGTCCCTTACTGGGGGCTGTCCTATGAGGAGGAGTCTTTAAGAAGAGGAGAGCTGACAGAGAGGGAGTGACTGCAATGCAATGCACTCCAGTAGCTCACCGCTGGCACCCAGGGCCCATGCCGGCACAAGTTAGAGTAGGCCCTAGGTTGCGTAACCCAGTGGTATAATACATTTGGGGGATCATAACCCAGTTTTGGATAATGGGCAGTTTAGAATAAGTGGAATTCTCTCACACATTCTAACCATTTCCATTAGTTTCATATCTCCTTTAAAACAGAAACCGTCAAGGATTTTGAAATGTTTTTACAGGGCTTGATCCAAAGCCCACTGAAGTCAATCGACATCTTTCAATTCATTTCGAAAGGGCATTAGATTAGGCCCCTAGATAGACTTCAGCAAATTATTTTTAAGAGCTGAAATATATATATATTTCACATAGCAGACATACAGACCAGCTACAAGTACCTTGGCATCCCGCAGTCACATGGAAACCACGATGAGGAAGCAAGGAAGACAGCAACATCCAAGTATCACCAAAGGATAAGACAGGTCCTGAAGAGCCAGCTCAGTGGGAAGAACAAGATCCACGCCATCAACGGATACGCCTTCTTGAGGAAGTCCTTAGTGTTCTTTGTTGACTTTGTATAGCGCCAGACATTCACAGATCCACTGTGCGGCATTGAGTCGTAGGCTTTCTGTAGTCATCGGCTGTGCTCAGATTCGGTCTTCTAGATCGGAGTCTGGCGACTGCTCTATCTATGAGCAACTGGTGTTTTGAGCCTCTCGATGTTTGTTCCCAATGCCCTTCTGAAGCTGTGCTCATATGTACTGGCCCATGATGGTCCTGTAGCTGGTGGCTATGATGCCTGATAGGACTTCCATTGTTGTGGGAGGCAGGTTACTTGGTCAGTTCTGTTCTCCTTGCAGGGGTCTTTCATGATCAGCACTGTCCTTACCTTGGTTAAGCCAGTGTGGGTGGAGCCTGCTGCTAGCAGATAGGTTATCTTGACTGGCTAGGCGTTCATGCACTCTGTTAGTTTCTTTAGCAGTAGGTGTGGATCATGTCTGCCCAGTGCCTGTCCAGCTCCTTCATGTTCTTGACCCGCTGCTGGATGTCTTCTACGGTGATGGTGACTGGTTCTGTTCTGGGAGGATTGCTGTGCTCTGTTCAAGTCCTGCAGCCCACTTGCACTGGTGACTGTATGAGTCTCTACTTGCTCCCATCTGTTCTTCCAAGTACTGTCAGTTTTTGCTGTTTATTGTGTTGTTGCACTGCAGTAGGAGTAACCTTCGGATGTTCTTTGGAGAACGGGTATTTACTTTTTTGGCCTCTGCTTTCTCTGTGTATTCCCTTAGCCTGGTAAGCCAGTGCTGTAGCCTTTGTTAGCAGTCTCTAGGGCTCAAGAATGGAGTCAGGCCTTGTATTTTTCAGTAGCATCTTATCTTAACTCTACACCTTTCTGTAGTTCCAACCAGCTGACTAATTTCTCCGAGTTGCCTTGATCTTATCCTCAACCTCATTTTCCATGGGTGACATACTGTTGTTCTTCTTGTCGTAGTAGCCAGCTCTCCAGGATTACAGAGGCTGAGCGTTATACCAGTTCATTGGTTTGGAGTATGGTGGTAGTAGGATTGTCCTGACGGGCTTCTATGGATCTTCTAAACATACTATCTGCGATGATACTTCTCCACGAGCCTTGGGTCAATCGGTATTCTCGAGGATTGACTGTAGCTAGTTTCTCCATGATCTTATGCCTCATATCAGCTGCTGTGCTCTGCAATTGGAGAGAGTGGTCAGTGAAGTTTCAGGCTTCAGGTGTGGGCTGCACATTCCACATTTGTTCTTCCAGGTCTTCTGATCGGGGATGTAATGTGGATTGGCTCTATCTCAAGCTGTGAGAGCAGTTCCTCTTACCTATGTTGAAGCGTGGGTAACTAGCTGTTCTCAGTAGTGGGATGTAGGTCTTTGTCCATCCATAGTCCCCCTCATTTGTTTCATAATATCCCTCCATTAGGTTACTGTTAAGCAACTAATTTTTAGCTCTGTTTCATTTATGCTGGCAGCCACGGATTTCTAATAAGTGCACGGCTTCAACATGCAGGTGTGTAATCACATTGAGGTTAGCCAGAGGAAAATAAAACCAATTGTGAGCTCAGAAGACAGCAGAATTCCTTTTGTCATAATAATTCACTGGATACTCATTTAACATGCCTCGTTCACTGATATTGGAGCAGGTTGTGCTGTCCTTTTCACCTCCTGGCCAGCTGATTCACTGTAGATGGTAGGTGCACCTGGAACCAGGCGACAATAAAATCTAGCTTTGGGTTTCAACGACGGCATTTTTGGAGCCATTCTTTGCCATTAGTTCAGGTGGCCAAAGAGCGAGGCCTGCCAGGCGTCCCTTACTGGGGCTGCCTATGGGAGGAGTCATTTAAGAAGAGGAGGCTACAGAGAGGGAGTGAGCAATGCATGCACTACCATACTCACCGCGTTGGCACCAGGGCCCATGCTGAGCAACAGTTAGAGTCGCTAGGTTGCGTAACCCAGGTGGTATAATATACATTTGGGGATCATAACCCAGTTTTGAATAATGTGCAGAGTTTAGAATACGTGGAATTCTCTCAACATTCTAACCATTTCCTATTAGTTTTCTATCTCCTTTAAACAGAAACCGTCAAGGATTTGAAATGTTTTTTACAGGGCTTGATACAAAGCCCACTTGAAGTCCATCAGACATCTTTCAATTCATTTTCGAAGGGCATTAGAATTAGGCCCTAGATAGACTCAGCAAATTATTTTCAGAGCTTGATATATATACTATTTCACATAGCAATACAGACAGCTACCAACTACTTGGCATCCCGAGGTCACATGGAATACCTACGATGAGGAAGCAAGGAGCAGCAAACATCCAAGTATCACCAAGGCTAGAATGGTCCTGAAGGCCAGCTCGTGGAAGAACAAGAATTCCCGCCAGCAACGGATAGCTCTGCCTCTGACCCTGTCGGTCATCAGATACCTGCGGTATACGTGGCTGGCCAAAGGAGGAACATAGAGGCTTGCCGATGTGAAAACCCGGAAGCTCCTCACAATGCCGTCGGAGGTTTCACCCCAAGTGCCAGACACCGCGAAGACTGTATACCAGCCGGAAAGAAGCGGGCGGGGCTTGCGTGAGCGTCAAGTACCATAATCTGGATGAAACCCGAAACCATCCAGGAGTACATCAGTAAGATGGCCCAAGGATGAGCTGCTGAGAGAATGCCCTGAGGCAAGCAGCAGACATGGAAGGAAGATCAGAGCAGAAGAAGTGCCAATGGCAAGACAAGACCTTCATGGGATGTACCATCGACAGATAGCTGAGGTGCTGACATCTGGGAAAATCCTAGCAGTGCCTGGAAAGGCTGGACTAAAAAGAGCACTGAGGCAACTGATCATAGCAGCAAGGACAGGCACTGAGCATTCAATCCATGAAGCAAGGGGTCTACCCACACTAGAGAGGACCCAAGGTGCAGACTGTGCAGAGAGGCTTCAGAGACAGTGCCACACATAGTGGCAGGATGTAAGATGCAGGCAGGAACAGCATAACTGAACGGCACAACCAAGTGGCTGCATTGTGTACAGAATCTGCACAGCGTGGCTAGACCCTCCAAGACAGATGAGAGATCGTCTAGATAGTTGTGGAGAAATGCAGGCTAAGAATTCTGGGGACTTCCAGATCCAGTCGGAACAGGCAGCTGGCCAATCAACCAGACATCGGTAATAGACAAGGAGCAGGAAGAACAGCGGTGGTTGAACGATATAGCAGTGCCAAGTGACACAACATCAGGAAAGAAGGAAATGAGAAGCTGAGAAGTTACCAGGCCTGAAAAGGAACTCGAGAGGATGTGGAAGTGAAGCAAAGTGGTCCAGTGGTGGAGGAGCCTCGGGCTGTGACTCCTAGCTGGTGAGTGGCCTCCAAAGATCACAGAACACCTCAGAGCTCTCTGTCCAAGAGTGCGCAGTGCTAGAAACAGCAAAGATACTGAGTAGAACCCTCAAACTCCAGGCCTCTGGTAGAGGACACAGGTTGAGGAAGACACATACCACCCCATAGGTGAGAGGGGAAAATTTTTTCAATTATTTTCTTATATATATAAAAATTCCCCTCTACCCTATGGGTGGTATGTGTCTTCCTCAACCTCGGGTCCTCCTACCAGAGCCTGGGAGTTTGAAGGTTCTGCGCAGTTCTTAGCTGTTCTCTAGCACTGCACCTTCTGGACAGAGAGCTCTGGAATGATGTTCCCTGGATCTGTTGAGCCACTTACCCAGCCTTAGGAGTCACAGCCAAGTGCTCCTAACCACACGGACCACTTGGCCTCACTTTCCAAGTCCCTCTAGTTCCCTTTCAGGCCTGGTACTTCTCCAGCTTCTCATATTCCTCTTCTGATGTTCTGTCACTTGCACTGCTATATCTTCAGCACCGTGTCTTCTGATCTTTTTTGTCTATTACCACCGATGTCTGGTTGACTTTGGCCAGTACCTGCTGTCCCAATTGGATCTGGAAATCCACAGAATCTTTAAGCCTGCTAATTCTCCACAACCTCTGTGGAATTCCCACTGGGTCTTGCGAGGGTCCCTAGCTCATACGCTTCTGCAGCTGGTCTGTACACAAATGCCAGCCACTTGGTTTGTGCCGGTCAGTGCTAATGCTGTGCCTGCCTGCTCTTACATCGCTGCCACTAATGTTCGGACTGTCTCTGAGCCTCTCTGCACAGTCTGCACCTTGGGCTCCTCTCTTATGTGGTAACCCTCTTCAATGGATTGATGCCAGTGCTGGTCGGCTGCAGACAGTAAGAGCCACTCGTGCACTGCTCATCATGTCACGCTCTTCCAGCCACTGTGTACGGATTCCCACTGTCACCAGCCTCAGGCTATCTGTCGATGGTAATCCCATGAAGGTTTTGTCCTGCATGGTCACTTCTTCTCTTGGGTCTCCCCATGCTGCTGGCTGCCTCAAGCATTCTCTTCCAGCAGCTCATCTTTGGGGCCATCTACTGATACCTGGATGTTCGGGTGTTCGTCCAGGAAGTGGCTGGCCTTGAACGCTCCACCCCCCCACGTTTCTTTCCGGCTGGTATACCATCCCTGGTGTGGGACTTGGGTGAAACCTCCGTGCATGTGAGGCTGTCCGGTTTTCACATCGGCAGCCTCATGTCCCTTGCAGACTCACTATACCTGGCAGGGTACGATGACCGGGCAGGGGAAGTCCCGTTGATGGCGTGGGATCTTGTTCTTCCCACTGACTGGCTCTCAGGACCTGTCCTTATCCTTTGGTGAACTGATGTGCTGTCTTCCTTGCGTCCTGCATCGTGGTTTCCATGTGATGGGGATGCCAAGCGTACTTGTAGCTGGTCTGTGGTAGTAGCATTCCATCAATTCCAGGTTCTCTTCTCTCGTCCATGAATGGTTTGTTCCAGTAGCCCACTTATCGTCAGATTGTCCTGGTTCCTCAACATCTGGCGCGGACCTTGTTAATCCGGGCGACGCCCAAGCTAGCATGACTCTCCTAGTTCGTGTCACTCTCATATTTGAGGTAGGCAGGTGAAGCATTAGGGGGTCTTTTGCCCAAGGACCCCTACTGGAAAGTTGGGTACCCACCGGGATTTGAACCCCAGTCTCTCGTATCAAAGGGTGGCACTCTTAACCACTACACTATCCAGTCGCTATATATATATTTTTATTGTCTTCCCACTCAGCAGTACAGGAATAGGTTACCAGACGACAGCTATGCAATCTGAAGGATGGGTTCAGATCTGTGCTCAGAATTTTTTTGTTTGTTTTTAAGAAAATTCAAATTAGATAGAGTTATCACTTATCTCATATTTTGAAACTGTGAAAGAAATCAAGGGATTGTATTGTCATTTGGGGAGCGAGTCAGAGAGATGGTATCTGTTTTCATGTATAAACAAATGCGTATAGAAGGAGAGAATATGAACACAAGCTCTCATTACTTCAAACGATTTTCAAATGATGTTGCCTAGTAGATATAATCCAAAATTGGCTTATACTGTAGGGATCAATTAAAATATAATTGCTGATAAATTGGTGCAGGGGGACTGCAAATCTGGACATGTGTGGCCTCAATTCACGATGCAGTGCGTACTCGTATGGTTTTCTGGGAAGAAATTAAAGGGAAAGTTTAGTAGTACCTTTAAGTAATTTTGAATGAAAACTTTTTAAACAAAAGGAAGAAAAGAGAGGCAACATGCATAAGATATTGTATGCTATGTTTCCAAGATGACTACTCCTGCTTTATTTTGGCATTGTAAGAGGGAATGCTTGTTCTGTAAGAGAAGCATTGCTCTGGTCTGGGCTAAAACAAGTCACAGAGTAATGCTGGAGCTTGTTTTAAGGAACCAGCACTCCTTGCTACAGGCACACACGTGCAGTTTGTGCATGTAAACATAGGGTTGTATGTGCACAAATATTTGTGGATCGATGTTAAGATGTTGCTTTTAAAAAGTTGTATCTCGACTAGTTAGATGAAGAATTTATGGTACAAGCATGACATTGAGAAGTGTCTATGGTGAGCATCACTGTTTCTGTTTTAAAACATGCATACTGCAGGAGGACAAAACCAAAACCTGGAAACTTTTGGAGGGTTGATATTTTTGTTGAGCATTTTAAAAAAATAAAACAACTCCCCAAAAATCATCCACAAAAAATTATTTTTAAAAAAGGCCATTTATGTAAAAAGAAAATGTTTCACATCAACTATTCTGAAGATTCCTACTCTGCAGAAAGGTTTCTGTGGGATCAGATGGTAGTTCTTACAAAAGTCTTGCGTGCAAATTGTATCCCACCATAATTGACAGAGTAAAATAGTCACAATGCCATATAATGCAAATGCAACATTACAACATGGGAGAGTTTGATTCATGTGGACTCTCATATCTAGGTAGCCTTTCTGGTTCCTGACTAAGCAGATCTGTGCAACCGCAACTCCCATTGAGGGTTGGAGGTGCTCAGAATGCTCACAATCTGGTCAACATGTTATTCAGAACTTCCATAACTGGGGGATTTGCTCATCATTGCAAACCTGAGTGAACTCACTGGCCCCAGGATGAACAGTGAGTTTAAATACTAACTAAATAAAACCATAGAAGCCAAATGACAAAAATGAAAATGTGGGAATCAGAAGAGTGCTGAAAAAGATAATGTAAGGAGTGAAATATAGAGCCACAAAAACTCTCAGGAAAGATGGGTATTGGTCAGAAATATTCGCTGGCAGGTAGGCCAAAAAAACCTGCCAGACAGTGGCAACAAAGGCTGTTGACAGATCTAGAAGAGTCAACATGGACCCCTGACTTTGATCCATCGTACAATGAACTAAAGAACTCAGTTAAGTCTTCATACCATAAACAAGCTAAAACCCAGACTGGAAGACCTCAAGGGAATCTGAGAATACCTTCACCCAGTGGCTTTTACTTTGGTCACAGGTTGCACAAACTCTGACAGCATCTTTAGAAACTCAGTAGGTAAAAATGACCAAAGTTCAGCTGATATTGCTTTTGTCTCCATCTCACAAACCTGCTGTTGCATACCTGGTACAAATCCATTCCATCTTAGTCAGAATTTAGCAGTGTGAGGAATATTCTGTCTACTTGATGGCTATTTTTAAGCAGAGGCAACCAGAATTTACTGAGTTTCCAGACACCCAGAACTGCTCTGCTCAGTAAGACTTCATTGACAAAACTACGAAGAAGGGGAAAAAAATAAAAACTTCCTCACAACTACAGGATAGATCTTTAAAATCTCTCTAGGATATGATAGACTGGGATCTAAGCACAAGTTCTACCATTGGCATTGTACTTTATACATATAATCTGTCACAGTTCAGACACTATGGTAACGGGGGCCATAAAAGTGCATAAAATGGATTAGCTAGACTAAAAGGTCATCTTGATCTCAGTAGAATCCATGAAAATAGCAGAAGGAGAAGACAACACTTGGAAGCCACCATATTGATGGTAAAAGAAAACAAGATAAATCAATGTTCTACTAGGTACTTGTCAGAGTACACCATCAGTCACTGGCAATTCTCACTTACAGATTTGCAAAGTTCATCATTCTTTTGGGCCAAAACAACAGTCCTCTGGTGGGAAGCAAAAATGTTCCCCAACATCAAAGAGCAGGATATGATGCTTCAGCCAAAGAATGTTCATCCTCTCAAACCCAACCCAAAACAAAGAACCAAAACATCTGTACTCTCTATTTACCATAAAGGATTTTTGAAAGACCATTTCATATCACCAGTTTCACGATTGAAAACACTGACCAAAACCATCTCCATTATCAACAAATTGGTAGAGCAACCAGGATCCCAGACCACCATTAACTGTTACTGGAATGTAGTATTTCATTCAGCTGGTGAACCTAGCTTATGTGATCATTAATGTTAAGATTTTATTAGTTATTTTTAGTAAAAGTCAGGGACAGGTCCCAGGCAATAACAAACTTTCATGGAAGCCTGGGACCTGTCCCTCACTTTTACTAAAAATACCTATGACAAAATGGGGAGGATGGAGTCCAATGCTCATTGCTGCTGTGGATCTGGAGTATCCTCCCTCCCCCTGCCTCTCCCGCCTTCTGCGGCGGCTTGGGGCTCTGGAGTCCTCTCATGTGGCAGCTCGGAGCTCCGGGGTCCCCTACCCTATTGCCTGTGGCAGTTCGGAGCTTGGCTGATAATTATATATTTCTGCATTCTCTAAGCCATTGGAAGACAATGAACAGATTCTGCAAAAACATCTTCCTTTTTTTGCATCTGCACTTTGCAGGAACAAATTTGCACCTTCAGTTTTGTGCAGCCATAACTTTTCAAAGTCTAAGTGTTAGATTTTCAGGAACAATCAAGACCTTAAATGCTCAGAAGACATCTGTTGTGAGGCACCAAAAAGTGTAGCCAGGTTGTGTTCCTATTCAAAATCAGCTATTAAAAACCCAGGGCTAATATCCTCTAAAATGACATAGTAATCTGTGTCTCAGACTTGTCATTGTTAATGATGTTGAGATACCACATGAAGGCAAAGGAATGTACCTCTAAAGCAAAGTTTTAATGACAAGTTTTGGTTAAATCCCTTAGATTTAACAATTATACATTGCAAAACAGGTAATTGTCTCCCCCTTTAATCTCCCCCCCACACGCACACCTCATGGTCTGTTTTCACTCCAGGTCTTACTGTCTTGATCACTACTGTTTGATGAATCAGCTTTCCTGTTAACTAGAGGTGCAAGGCCATCATCTAATGAAAACACTCTGTATTTTATGACTCCCTAGACTGTAGTTCTGCATATTAAAACAGAATTTCAATCTCAGCATTAGAAATAAAATCAAACCTAGCATCTGTGGTTTGAACAGAACTGACACAAATGCCGCTCATTTAATTTTAACTATTTTTTTATGCTAGACAGTAAAAAAAAGAGGCCCTGGATATAATTAAAAAATGCCTATAAATTAGAAATAAATTGGTAGAAATCAGCACAATAGTTCAGTGCACGGGTTAGTTCATTAAACCTACAAATCTGATGGTTAGAAGTTTTCAGTCCTAATTAAAACTTTACCAAACTACTCCAAAACTATTGCACCCTGCTGACTCGCAACAACCACCATTTGGAGCTGACCACTTCTACCTTTCATTATACATTTTGCTTATCTTTTTAATGAAAGCCTGACCCAAAAGCCCAATGGACTCTTTCCATTGACTTCATTGGGTTTTGGCTTTTTCTTCCATCAAAAGCTACTCTTTTGTTAGAGTTCTGAAACAATAACCTTAACATTAAAAAAAATAAAAATAAAAACCACCACCACCACCAAATTTCCTTAAAATAACACTATAAGAACTGCCTTGAATTCATAAAAAAGCTGGGAAATGTCTGTATACCTATATTGCAAAAAACTCCACCCTCAGCAGTGAGTCTCGGAGCCCAGATCTTCAGATTTGGGCCACATTACAGCACTAAAAAATAGCCATGTAGATGTTCCAACTCAGGCTCTGAAACCAGGAGAAGAGAGAAGGTTTTAGAGCTTGAGTCCAAGTCGATAGAGCTGGTCTCTGAGACTCATTGCCATGTTGTAGTTCTTTCCAGCATAGACGTACCCTTTAAGGGTATGTTTACCTGCATCATTTGGGGCTCCCACTCCCTTCCCAGGGCCCAGTGACTCGTATGGGTTAAAAAGACCTTGTCCCAGTGAAGAAGCCTTTATCACACAGTTAATATTCTTAAACATGCACATATATTAGCAATTATCAATCAATTAACAGATTACGCGCACCAAGCATCTAATGGTCACCACTTCCAATAAAACAGACAGACGGTCTCCTGATGGCCAGTCAGGATCCAACCTCATCCAGGGCTCCGGCTTCGACACAGTCTAGTCATGCAGGGGTTAAAAATCCTGGCAGCTTTGGTCTTGAGCTGTATCTTGGAGTTAATGTCCAGTGAGCTTGTTTTCTGACTCTGATTGTATAGTTAAAATGAGAATTTCTCTTATCTTTGCCTTAACCAATTATTTTACTTAAAACATAGCTATGTGAAAAAACACTACCCACTCATTTTCACTATACATGCCTAAGACCACCTACTCATCAGCTTTTGTATTTTTCAAAGTTAGTAAAAACTTTTCAAGGTCCACTTATCTTTATGCATCATCAGTGGGATACACTTGCAACAGCAAAACCTCCAACTTTTTATTGTCAGGAAGAAGCTGCAGAAAATCAAGGTGAGCTTGTCCATTCTATCCCCATTCTCAGGACTTTGTGAATATCCAGCTATCCCTGTTAGTAATGCTGCAGTTGACACTTTTCTATCTGTCTACCTACATCAAGGCTGAATTCTCCTGACTCATCATTTTGTTTCCAGCTTATGATGGCTGAGCATCCAAGATGACTGCAAGTTAGGCTGAGTCCATACACAAGATGGCTGCGAGTCTTGTCAAGTCCAGGCCTCACATTACAATGTGAGTAGCTAAATATCTCAGTTGAACCCATTCAAGGGCAGGAGTAAACCTATTTTTACTTATGTTCCATTCCTAAATGGAAAAACATGTAGGGAAACAGTGAATCCCTGTTACCTGATGAAGAAATACACATTTTTCTCACGTATTATGGAAGAGACTAAACAGCACCATAAGCATATATTACATGCAACCTGCCCCAGTTTATACTGCATTAATGTATGCCTAAATCAGCTTTTTCTTTCCAATGAAACATAGCAACATTCTGCATCTTTTTGTAGATAGTTATCACGGAAGGAACACAGGCATGCTATTCCCAATATAATGTGGCCAATGATAGCAGCTTCGTTGCACAGTATCTACTGTTGTTCAACTGCCAGTAGTCCCTGTGTAGCAACGATACCTCTATTAACATCTGAGGTTTGGTAGGGTGGGTGAAGAGCGGTGACAGGCCAGGAAGGTAGAGACCCCACTAGAATATAACGTATCACTTTTCATCTGCAAATCTGCAAAACATTTTAGGAAGCTGGATAAGTATCCCCATTACGTTTTTATAGACAGGGAAACTGATGGACAAAGATTCAGTGAGTTGCCCAGACTTACACAGTGAATCAGTGGCAGAGCATGTCCCATCTACTGGTCTGGGCCCTTCTATGTCATATCCTTTGTCAGCAACTGCTTACAAATTATGGGTCAAATTGCCACAAAGTTTAGTGCAATTCCTTGTAGCATGAAACCCACTCTGTGGCTTTCACCACCCTGAGATAGCAAGGTAGAACTGATGCAGAGTCAGTGACAGCAAGGCCACTCAAGGTCAGGTAATCATGAAAGAATGGAGTGAAACTCTGCACAAATGACACGCAATCCATTCAGCTGCATCTGGATTTCCTGCAGATCCAGTGTTTAGCATCCACAGCCTCTTCCCTGGTAAACTCTGCCCCACAAGGGACAATGCATTATTATTTCTGTGCCAACAACATGACTTTTTTTCATGGTAATGTTTTCCCCACTGGAGATTTTTCCTGCAAAAGGCAAGGTAGTTTAGCCTCCTAACACCAACAAAGGGAAGACTAAATGCCACTCTTAAAAACGTGGAAATAACTATATACCAAGAGTGCTATTTGATGTAAGATACCCAGTGTGGCAAGGAACAGATGGTCCCCTGGAAACCAGAAGACAGGCTGCAAATGTTAAGAGTTTATCAAGAGGTGAGCATGTGCTGTTTTGTGGTAGCTGGAAACAGAGGGAAAATGCAGCAAAGTCCCATATTGCATGAAACCTGTCACGCCTATGATCTAAGTAAGAATAAACTCATTAAAAGAAACTTTGAGTGCCCCAAAAGGTTAAATTAATATTAATTTCCCCCATATACCAAACCAAAATATGTTTAGGAAAAAAAAGTGTCAGTAAACCCTTCCTTCAGCAATAAACTGTTAATAGAACATCTGTTTTCATGCAACAAGGTTAGCCCTTAAACAGATTTCTACTCCATTGACTCATGTTTCTGCCACTCCCGCCTATCAAAATGTATCATTTTCAGCTGCATTAGTCATTGTTTTCACTGATATACTTGCTAATCTGATACAAGGTTAATGTGGTACCGGGGAACATTATGAAATCAGATTTTGTTGTTATTAGCAAGAGTCGTAACAAGAACAGCGGGAGTTGAATCTGATGTGATGCAAAAGGTTAAATAGCTAACATAAAATCACAGTTGACACAATGACGACTTCTTCCCGCAAGATCGAGGATGCCGGGCAGGGCTGGTCCACCGTGCCAGAAAGCCAAGGCTTTATTTATTTATTCATTCATTCTTAAATAGCTGCCTCTCCATCTTCCCATAGACATGTGCTAATAAATGGGAACATAGACTGCATTCGATTTGTGCAAACAATCAGCAGGTCAGGCTCTGACAGCAGTAGATAAGCTTTATTATTGGCAAAAAATATGCCAAAGCAGCTCCTGCAAATTTTGTATTTTTATTACACTAATCAGGCTCGAGGTCATAGACTATATCATACCTTCTGTCTCTCTGATCTCCGCTGCTCATCTTCGTCTTTGTATTCATCTTCGAGATGTTAAAAAAATTAAAACATTTATTTGTGATCTAAAGAAGCCAGTACAGCTTGAAGTTAATAACTGATTTGGGGGTGGCAAACAGGGTGTGTGGATGCTAGATTTGCTATTAGAAATGGGTGAACAAGATTGGTTAAAATAAACCTTGGCTCCAATTTTTGGCCATCTGCAAGGCCAAAATGGATCCCAAGTACTTCTGAGGTGCAGGCAAATATGGCTAAGGACCAACACAGATCTACCATCACCTTTCCACATAAACTGGTAGTCTTCATGGGAGGGTTAGTGGGTCCTGATGCACTAGAAAGAAAAGCAGGCAGCGCTGCTCTCCGGGAGGAAGGCTCTTTAATTGGAAGCAATGGGGTAAGACAGAAGTAGACTATTATTATTCTTTTTATTACACTAGCACCTAAAAGCCACGTGACTCCTGAGGAATCATGGACTGGGACTCCATTGTGTTAGGCACTGAACAAAACACAAAGAGATGGTCCCTGCCCCAACAATCTAAGTAAGGTTACTCCCTCAAGCAGAGCTTTGCTGAGCAGACAGAAGTAGGGCAGAGAACCTGCTCCACAAGGTAGTGCAGTAGCTGAACAGGCCAGTGGGATACAAGAGCAGGTGGAGGGACACCGCAGACTAAGGTATCAGACAGTCAGAGATTAACAGTATGGGGCTAGGATGCATTTTAAAGAGAGTGAATCAGGGTCAGCTGACTGAATTGAGTCGCCAAATGGCTTACAGTTCACCCCACACTAGTTACTAACAGCTTTTGGATCTTACTATCAAACAGCAGAGTATGAGCTGAAGCCACTAAATGCCATGAAAGACACCCCAAAAGGGATGGTTAGTCACTTACTAGAGACAGGAGCCGAAAAACAACAGATGATTACACACACACACACCCTTTTTCAACATGGGAAAATACTTAGAGTAAGTTTAACTTTTACAATGGAAGCTTAGTCAAGATGATTCACAAGTTCTATGAGTGCCATCACTTAATAGACTTACCAGAACATACTATGTGGGATCACGCAAAACATCATGCTGGAAAAACTACACCATCATCTGAGTAATAGTTGACAGTATCAGCCAGTGAGCCACACTGATGAATACTAGATACCGCAGAACACTGGCAGCAGCGTGCACTATTGAGCATAAAGCTACATAACTCTTCTACACCCTCATTTTGCATCATTATTGATTGGTACTCTATGTGAGCATCCTTTGCTAGCTACACATCTTGACCTGGCATGAAGGCATGCAAATTAAAGATGAATGGTAACTGACCAAAGCAATTATATTACTGTTATCATATGTGATCCAAAGATATTTGGCTTACAATGTGATGATTATGAATTGGCAAGGAAACATTGTTTTGATGCTGGTGTTTTGTTAAATTGTGCCTTGGCTTATACAACCATATGGCCAGTTACATGGGAAAACACAACCTAACCAGTGCCTTCCTTGCAACACAGAGCTACATATAATGGTGACTTGGTTAGAAGTTGGGGTTCCTTATACCTTGGAGGATTATCTTTAACCTAAGGCTCATGGCCTTCTGGAAAATGAAGTTTAGAAACTTGGGGTACTTGGTTGCAGATCTTGTTTTTTGCTACATTGAAAAAAGGAATTTTACTGAGAGAATTTATGTATTAAAGGGTAATGATAAAGTTGAGTTGCCTGACCTGTCTTCAGCCCTTTTAATTTTAGTAAGGAAAGGAGGCTGAATGAACAGGAAGCAATTGTAAGCTCTTTGGGCCAGCGACCATCTTTTTGTTGTATGTTTGTACAGCACCTAGCACAGAGATCGGCAACCTTTGGCACGTGGCATGCCAAAGTAGACACACTGGCGGCCCTGGCTGGTTTCTTTACCTGCTGCATCCACAGGTTTGGCCGATCACGGCTTCCACTGGCCACGGTTCGCCACTCCAGGCCAATGGGGGCAGCAGGAAGCAGTGGGCGGCACTTCCCTTGGCCCACGCCACTTCCTGCAGCCCCCATTGGCCTGGGACGGTGAACTGTGGCCACTGGAAGCTGCGATCAGCCAAACCTGCGGACGTGGCAGGTAAACAAACTGGCCCTGCCTGCCAAGGGTGCTTACCCTGGCAGGCCACATGACAAAGGTTGCTGATCCCTGACCTAGCACAATGGGGCCCTAGTCCATGACTGCGGCTCTTAGACACTACCACCACACAAATAATAAAGAATAATACTTTTATCATGTTATCATTAATTGCCTCCTATAAAGAGGAGTGGGTTGCACAATCAAATGGGGTCTCTTCAGTCTTACCCGGAGTAGAGAACTGTTCCACTGCAAGATGCAGCAGTGTGGTCACCATTCTGCTTTGGAGGCTCCCAGTGCTCTGGATTCAGACTGTGTTCCATGCAAACATTGCAGGGCTTGTGGCCTGCTGAATCTACACCACTACACTCTCTTGGAGCAGGAGCATAATGGCTGTGTGGATAATGAAGCACCTTGGTAAGCTAATGTGGATATGCAGTAGGGAATAACTGGAAGAAACACAAACAGCAAGAACCCAAAATATCGTTGACTGAAAATCATGAGATTAACCATAAACTCATGATTGTTCAATGCCTGTGGTTGACAATACTGAAACCAGAGCTCTGGGCTGTAAAGCTCTCACTGTGGCAATACACTGGGAGGACAAACTCACCATTGTTACTGCTACACTAACATGATGTCAGCAATGATACTGCAACAGTGCAGTGTTATATGGAACTTATGGTAGTTAGCTCTTGCATAAAGTAAGTGCAATCACAGGATGGTACGATTATTTGGCACCAATGCAATCACTTCTTAGTGGGTCATGGTACTTTGCAATGGAGCTAGTGGCATCAAAATATTTTAGCATAGACTAGGCTCCGGTTACTGCTGTAGGCGATATAGGAACAAAATGACAAGCTCTAAACTGGGATTTTCAAACTCATGCTGTAAATTAATAGGTAACCTCTTAAAGTAGGTAGCAGCAACTTTTTCTTACTTTACATTGTCTGTTACAGCTATCCCCCTATTCCATTTTGTTTTCTTACAGCTGTCCCCATACTCCATTTTGTTCTCCTCCTGTGGCCGCCCCTTCCCTGGCTGTTAAGTTGTTTACCAGGGCCACTGCCCTTCTCAAAGGGAGGGCCCCTTAAAGTTGTTTACCAAGAGCCATTGCCCTTCTCAAAGGGATGGCCACTTGTG
>NC_133774.1:117261696-117382183 GCF_003597395.2 Chelonoidis abingdonii
CCCTCCCCAATTGTCTACCTTAACAAACCCCATACCCCTCACTATTGAATTTTCCCTGTTTTTTGCATTTTCTTAATAAAGTTTATTTTGCACCCCACCTGTGTGGTAATTGCTCCCCAAGATCCCCTATACCTGCTGGCAGGGACGTACATTTTAAAATAGAGACCTTTATAGGTGATCTTCCAGGCTGAACAACAAAAAGGCAAATCACTGGAAGTCTTTATTTTAACCTTGCCCAAAGGCAGTGAAAAGAACATTCATATTCATAGATTTTAAAGGTCAGAAGCGACTATTAGATCATCTAGTGACCTGTTGTATAACACAGGCTATAGAATATACACATATATTCACATTCCCGTATTGTTTCAGACATTCTTCAAAAGGTGTCCACCCCAGAATGATTAGAGCAAAGGCTTATGAAAATAAAAGGAAGAGGGTTTACTTGTCCATGCTTTCCAGGAGAGACCATCAGCAAAACATGGATACTTTCAGGTCTCTCTCCACCTTGTGGAAATGGCACTGTTTATGAGATGCCTTGCCAGAAGCTAGGTCTATTAACATGGCTGCAGGGCCGGTGCAACCATACAGGTGACCTAGGCGGTCGCCTAGGGTGCTGGGATTTGGGGGGGCGCCATTTTCTTTGGCAGCGACCCTGGCTGCTGGCATTTAGGCTGAGGGAGCTGGAGCAGGGGAGCGTGGGGAGGGCCGCCTGAAGCAGTGAGGGGGGGGGTGGCACGCAGGGGAACTCCCTGACACAGCTCACCCCTGCCCCGCCTCCTCCCCCAGCACACGGTGGCTGCTTCACTTCTCCTGCATCCCAGGCTTGCGGCGCCAATCAGCTTAGGCGCCGCAAGCCTGGGAGGCGGAAGAAGTGAAGCAGCCACGGTGTGCTCGGAGAGGAGGCGGGGCAGGGGTGAGCTGGGTCGGAGAGGGTGGAGAGCTGCCACAGGGGAGCGCCTCAGGGCAGAGGGGGGCAGCTGCCACGGGGGGGTGTAAGGTGGAAGTTTCGCCTACGGCGCGAAACATCCTTGCACCGGCCCTGCATGGCTGCCATTGTGGATTACATTTCCTAGCCTGGCCTACTCTTCTGGTTCTTTGCGGGGGGTGGGGGGGGATTGACTGGAATCACCAAGAGTTAGCCTTTTCCATCTCTCTTCCTGCAGCTCTTTTAAAATTCACAGGTCTGAATTTTCAAGGAAAATAGTATTTTCAAACATTTTGTTTGTTTTACTGGGAATAATTCTCACTCCCCAAAGTAGTTAATGAAAACTGAAGTTTAAGAGCTAAAAAAAGCCAATTTAATAAAGTCATTCACAAGCATAAGCATTTGTAGGATCAGAGCCTAAATTGACCTCCCCCAAAATTCTCCCCACTCATTTTCCTGACAGAAGTTTTGTTGGCTTCACCCAGATCTATATAGCAATTTTAGATTTCCCATAAAACCTCAAAAAATTTAGATCTCACTGTAATATATCAATATATGTGAGGCGCAACAGAGAAATGACACAAAAACCTCTTCCTATTTTATTTCTATATTTGATTCCAAATAATAATTGGTTTTAATTTTTGTGACAACTCAGTCAAAACAAATGAAATATGTTACAGCAACTCTTGTTACTTTTGATAAATACCTTATATATTCCAGAACAGTTGTGCAGTATATGTGTCAGGGGAGGGGAGAGCAACAGATGTTTTCAGAGATTGAACAAAGTTGCAGAGAAATCATTGCCCAAGTGGTCATCATAAAGAAAGTATATAATTATTATTGAAGATTCTGGAAATCCTATGAAATAAAATCATTATATTTTTTCAGTCAAGATCCTATCTCAGAGATATTTCAATTAACAAGATAACTGGCAAAAAGTGTTTGTGAGAGTAACATGGTGAGTTTCAAATAATTTAGTCACCATAACTCTGCCCTTAAATTTGATGTAGATTAGTGAGCAGAACAACACAACTATAAGTGATTTTCTGAAAAGCAATTTGCACTAAAACTGCAGAGTATAAAATAGAAAGATCTATGGTGAAATCCTGGCTCCAATGAAGTCAATGGCAGCACTCCTATTGATTTTGTGAGGCCCAAATTTCACCCCTAGTCTTGCAAAATTTGGAAACTCTTTACTGGATTTTTTTTCATATTCAGGAACCTGCCTTCAGAACATGCTCCAAAGGTAAGTTGTTTCAAATATATCAAATCTTCTGTATTTAAAACACACAATACTCCCATGGTATGATTAAGGTATATTAGACGTCACGTTGTTTTCTCTGCAGTTTGTGTCATGGAGAATATACAATCTTTATATTACTCAAGGAATTATTGACTCATTAGAGAGCTCAAATATTTTTCTTTCAGTGAAGGGAGAGAGATTATGAGCTCGATCAGAGATATGCCAATGGAACAGGAAAAAGCTAGGATGTCACACCCATCTTTGTACTTGCACTTTCAACTAAAATTAGAAGTCTTTGTTTGAAAATGTACTTCTCCCTGCATATGGAGCTGTTATACAACATCATTATGACAAAGAAAGAGCACCCACCTAGAGCTGAACATAGAGGGTCTCCACTGACCTCTTCCAGCATGGATCCTCATGAATAACCAACAGCGGACATTCTGCAAGAGGAGAAGAAAGCTGGTATGGTGGAATATGGCTATTAATGCCACTCTGTGAGAGGAAAAATAGAAGCCAGTACAGCCTCCCAAAGTGGTGGTGTTGTACAGGGTGGGTAAGGCTCAAGGATTCCTTAAAAGGAATTAAACTGCTTTCCTCCTGCACAAACCCAAAGAGAAGGCACCTGCTCTATTTGTGTGAATTTCTCCTCCATGAGAAAGGCCCATACTGGACAAAAAAGTAGTAGTTTATCTTTGATTAAAATTCCTCTAAACCTTCTTAATTCCAGAAACTAGAGAAATGCTGGAGAAGTCTTCAGTACCAAAACCAATTAATTAATTAATTAATTAATTAATTAATTATAGCGAGATTTGGGGCATGTGATTTCCCAGCCTCTGATCCATATTATATTTATCAATACACAGTATGTTTTGGTTTGTATTCAAATATATATATTTGCATTTGGAAAGCACCAGATCGCACCAAATGTCAGGTTTATTCTAAAAAAGCTTCCCCAGTCACTCAAATGACTCAAGTTGAATGTTGTATTGTATTATATTAGCTTACTAGAACAGATCTTTGCTCCATTAAAGTCAATGGGTCTATGCCAATGCATACCACTTAAGGACCTGGCCCAGTATATTTTTCAGGAATACAATATAAATGTTTCAGGCAAAGTGAAGTTAATGCAAGTATGTCTGTCAAGAGATGTCACTGCTTTCCATAGTAATGAAAAAACCCTTTCGGTTAAAAAGTAAAACCCAATTAATAGACTCCCCCATACCTCACCTGTCCTTGCCTCAAGCATGCACACTCCCAGTATGAACGAATTTATCACAAACTAAGGAAGAACATTTTTGTGGGACCCTTGATTAAAATAGTGACAGCACAATGCTGCCAGAAAACACCATCTTTAGCCCATCAAACTTTGCCAGTCAAGCAAGTGCTCCTGGAGGCTAAACTCACTTAACACTTTTTGTGAAGTATAAAGATAGTGGAAAAGATTGAACCGATCATTTGGAGAATGGATGAGAATGGAAACATGAAAAGCATATGCCATGCTTCTCAGGATGCTTTTTATTTCATTCTCTTTTCCCGTCCTTTGCTAAATGTCAATCTATGTCTCACTCTCTCCCTCTCCTCTCTTTTCATTTGCTTACTGCTACATAAATGGATTCATCCAACAGGTCCTGATCCAAAGCCCACTGAAGTCAATAGATTCCCATGGATTTCAATGCACTTTGGATGAGGCCACTTGTATATTTCCTTATACTTTTTAAAAATTAAAGACATTTTTCGGTTTGGTTTAAAAAGTAATTAATTGATACTGCTTACTAAGTACAATCCCAGTGCTTTTCAGTTATTTGTAAATGATCTGTGCAGCAATAAAGTTGTGACCTTTTCTTATTCAAAGTCACACCTAATGCTAATTTTGCTGAGGGTTTGGGAAGTAGGAGACTCAAATGGCTTGCTATTGTTGTGATTTAAAGGCACAGTAACCTTTCTTTTACACTCAAATAGCTTGCTGAATAACCCATTTGGGAAAGGGAAATGGAGCTGTTTTATATCACATATTTATCATAGGAAAAATGCTGAGATTACAAATATTTTCAAAATGTTACCATGTGAATAATATTTCCTTGTACATATTCTTGTTCTACAGGCACTTGCCATCTGGCTTTTGTGCAAGTAAGTCTTTTCTTTTTCTTTTTTTTTTAAACGTACAGTATATATAATTGTGTCGGTCTTTTCCCACTCGCTTCTATTCATAATTAATCTCTAGGTTCACATAATCCACTCTACTGCATATTCTGTTAGTCAAAAGGAAGTGAGTTCTCAAGAGTGCAACATTTTAGGGAGGGAACAAAGGTTTTACTTTCCTCTATCTGAGTTAGAGAGCACTGATGTGATTCTCAGGGGCTGAGCTTCTTAGTGAAGAAACTAAGGATTACAGTCTTCCAGCTTGCTCGGCTAGTGAAGCCCTTCAAAGCTTTCAAGAGCTGACCTTCTTTGCAAAGGATTGTATTCTTTCAGTGCACTCACTTTTAGAGAGCCTACCTGTTTTCCTAGCCTGATGTTGATACAGTACTACTAAAATGGGTTTCCATGGATACTAGCGTCAGTAGAGGATGAAAGAGGGCTGTCCTTTTTTTCTGACCCATTGTGGTTTCCAACTGTTGCTATAGCGTAATTTATAGACATTGTTGTCCTTTTCTTTCTTTTTTTTTTCAGGAGTGGGTGAGAAGGGAATGAAAGGAGATTAATAACTCTGCAGTCTGTGCAAAGGATATGTATCGGGGTGAGTGAACAGAATACATACAATCTCAAACCATCACTCAAGCTTAGACTGAAGCTTTTCTGAGTTTTGATATACTTCATATATGAACATAATGGTCATATTGTATCAGACCAGTGGTCCTTCTAGCCCAGTAGCCTGTATTTGGACAGTGGCTGGTGTCAGATACTTCAAAGCGAATGAACAGAACAGGGCAATTATTGACTGATAGGATTAAAATTCAAGGATAAGATTAAAATTCAAAATGATCTGGACAAACTGGAGAAATGGTCTGAAGTAAATAGGATGAAATTCAATAAGGACAAATGCAAAGTGCTCCACTTGGGAAGGAATGATCAGTTGCACATATACAAAATGGGAAATGGCTCTTAGGAAGGAGTATTGCAGAAAGAGATCTGAGGGTCGTAGTGGATCACAAGCTAAATATGAGTCAAAAGTGTAATGCTGTTGCAAAAAAAGCAAACATCATTCTGGGATATATTAGCAGGGGTGTTGTAAGCAAGACAAAAGAAGTAATTCTTCTCTTGTAACTCTACTCTGCGCTGATTAGGCCTCAATTGTTATTGTTATTGTGTCCAGTTCTGGGCACCACATTTCAGAAAAGGTGTGGTCAAATTGGAGAAAGTCCAGAGAAGAGCAACAAAAATTATTAAAGGTCTAGAAAACATGACCTATGATGGAAGATTGCAAAAACTGGGTTTGTTTAATCCGGAAAAGAGAAGACTGAGTGGGGGTATGTAAAGAGTTGTTACAAGGAGGAGGAAGAAAAATTGTTTTTCTTAACCTCTAAGTATAGGACAAGAAGCAATGGGCTTAAATTGCAGCAAGGGAGGTTTAGGTTTGACATTAGGAAAAACTTCCTAACTATCAGAATGGTTAAGCACTGAAATAAATTGCCTAGGGAGGTGGTGGAATCTCCATCATCGGGAATTTTTAAGAGCAGGTTGGACAAACGCCTGCCAGAGATGGTCTAGATAGTACTTAGTCCCACCTTGAGTGCAAGGGACTAGACTAGATGCCCTTCCAGTCTTATGATACTATGATTCATCCCCTGTTGTCGAGTCTCAGCTTCTTGCAGTCACAGAGGTTTAGGGACACCCAGAGCATGCAGTTGAGTCCTTGACCATCTTGCCTAATAGCCATTCATGGACCTGTCCTCCATGAATTTATTTAATTCTCTTTTCAGCCCAAGTTACCTTTGGCCTTTACTTTATTCTCTGCCAAAGAGTTTCATGGATTGACTTTGTGTTGTGTGAAAAAATACTTTCTTTTGTTTGTTTTAAACCTGCTGCCTGTTTGTTTCATTGGCTCATATGTTTTGTGAAGAGGTAAATAACATTTCCCTATTGACTTTCTTCACGCCATTCATGATTTTATAGACTTCTGTCTCTTTTCTTAGCTGAACAGTCCCAATCATTTTAATATCTCCTCATATGGAAGCTGTTCCATATCTTAATCCATTCTGTTGCCCTTCTCTGTACTTTGTCCAAATCTAATGTATCTGTTTTTGATATGGGGAGACCAGAACTGCACATAATATTCCAGGTATGGACATACCATGGATATATGTAGTGGTGTTATGCTATTTTCTGTCTTATTATCATAGGTGATGAGTTTCTAATCTGCCGGGGGTGCTCCCTCCCAGCTCCGCCCAGACCCTGCCCCAACTCCACCCCTTTCCCCAAGGCTCCACCCCTGCCCTGCTTCTTCCCACCCCACCCCACCTCTTCCCTGCCCAAGTCTGCCCCCTCCCCCAAGCACACTGCACCCTCACTCCCCCTCTCCTCCTCCAGCACCTCAAGATGCCATGAAACAGCTGATCCCTGGCAGGCAGTAGGCGCTGGGAGGGAGGGGGAGGCGCTGATCTGTGAGGCCCATTGGCAAACAGGAGGCGTTGGGGGGAGGGATAGGTTCTAGTAGGGGGGGCTGCCAGTGGGTGCTTAGCACCTACCATTGTTTTCCCCATGAGTACTCCAGTCCCAGAGCACCCATTAAGTCGGCACCCTTTCCTAATGGTTCCTAATATTGTTAGCTTTTTAGACTGCCGCTGCACATGGACTAGACTTTCAGAGAACTATCCACAAGGATTCCAAGATCTCTTTCTTGACTGATAAGGGCTAATTTAGACCTCATTATTTTGTATGCCTAGTTGGAATTATGTTTTCCTGTGAGCATTATTTTGCACTTAACATTGAATTTCATCTGCCATTTTGTCGCTCAGTCTCCCAGTTTTGTGAGACTCCTCTGTAAGTCTTCACAGTCAGCTTTGATAACTTGATACCCCTTCTAATGTTCATTTTCACATGCCTCTATCAGGACCAGATGCAGAACTGCCAAAACTGAAAGTGAAAAATCCAGACTGGACCTCAGAACCTTCTGAAGTTCACTCACCCCTAGTAATTACTAATGAAATTGGATACAAATCTTGTCCTTACTATCACAAGCTGTAGTAAATGAGACTGCTTCTTGGAATAAAGCCAGTGTGATTTGGCCCTAGTGTTTTAGACAAGCAGAGAATGAAATTTCAGGTTTCTGTCTAAATTTTCATTTAATAGGGGCCTGGTCCAAAATCCATTGAAGTCAATGGGAGTTTTTCCACTGACTTTGGTGGCTTTGGATCTGGCCCTCGGTTGAAGCCATAGATGTCACAGCAAACATTGAAGATGTAAATGTGTGGCAATGAATACATTATTCTAAAAAATAAATGAGGACTTTATCTTATTTCCTAATTGCAATCAATGATTTTGTGGATCACATGCCTTTCGTTCTATCCCTTTGAAATAGTTTGTCAGTAAGTTATAGCTACATCTAGCTACACTTCAGCCAAAAGTTTTTCCTTAATAATAATGGGGTTCGGGGGAGGGAATCAAAAACCACATTTTTACAAAGATACATAAACCTTTGAACCTTTGAAATGGCATAAATGGGATTTAGCTAGCATGTTAGATTCATTACCTGTGCCTGAGCATATAGAGGAGGCCAAAAGATGTTCCGCACAAAGATGAAATTGAAGGTTGGTAGGGGAAATAGCTTTTGTGGTAAACAAGTCAAACAGCGCACGTGACCTCTGAATAAAGGAGATGTTATTTTATCATTTTCCATCACCCGGATTAGTCTCTCTTGAGTCAGCTGTGTGTATTTTTTATTGTTTTATTTTCCATCCTGGTCATGAAGGGCACGTTTATTGTTTAGTAAGCAGAATTAAGGTGGCTGCAGTTTACATAGTCAATGGCAGTCAAACAATAAGGTCAATGTCTATCCCATCCTGGAAAAATTGGGGTTAGAGCAGGTGAAATTATCATTCTATTTTGTTTTTATGGCTCTAATAGAATGCCACAGAGTCCCTGACCTCTGCTGCCACTCATGTCTTACTCTAATAGCAATGTATAACCTTTGACACTCAATTAAAACAGGAAATAAGGCAAAGAATGGGTCAATATGCATGTTTGGCCAATCTGAGCCTTTGAAGTAAATTCCAAGAGTGCTTCCAAAGGAGTAATAGCCCTTATTCATTTGGCACACAGCCATTAAAGTTATGGTCATGAAAAAAAGAAAAACCTGCACTATTTCTTTTCTTGGTGACCTTAAGGCTTATGCATTAAAGCATCCTGCAACACGACAATTCATATATAATTAAAGGTGCATGCTCCTAACTGGCTGAATGGGACAGGATAGATGCCTTTGGAATAGAGGTTTACAGACCTTAATATTTGCAGCATTTAATGCAAATGTATTATATAAATAAAGGAGACGTGACTTTTTTTTTTTTCATTTAGGTGCATTGAAAGCATTGGTGTTAAGGATACCTACGAACCGGTGCATATTTTGAGGGGGAGGGAGAGGGATCTCTATGTTGTGAATGTTAAAGTAACAGTGGAAGCCAAATGATGTCAGCTAGGCTAAAATGGTGTGTAGATCAGTTAGCAATCTCTCCTCTGTCAGTGAACCATTTGTAAGGAGATGGACTTCATAATCTGGTTGGCTTATTCCATCCCTGGATGCTATAACCCTATTTACCAAAAGAGATGTTAGTTGAGAAAGGAGGAGTGAAAATGATTATTCCCATGTGGCTATCCCTAATCTGAAGGAACAGGCTTCCCTGGGGATAAAACAACTATACACATCTCAATCTAATTCTGGGTTGCCAAAGTATATCATATCATTCTGGAGATTGCTAATTGATGCATAGATTTTTAAGGCCAAAAGAGATTATTATGATTAAGGCTAAGATTTTGTCACAGATAGTTTTAATAAAAGTCACAGGCAAAAAAGAAAAATTCAGGAAGCTGTGATCTTTCCGTGACTTTTACTAAAAATATCCCTGACAAAATGGGCATCTGCAGGTCCCACACCGCCTGAAGCAGGGCAGCTGCACAGGGGATAGGAGCCACCTGCAGCTCCAGGGGGTTCCTCACCTCCCATGTCAGCCAGGAGCTGCGGGTGCCCCCCCCCCCCCATCCCCTGCCACAGCTCCAGGGGCCCATGGTGGCCAGGAGCTCAGGGGTTCCCTGCAGTCCTGGCAGGCTGCTGGGAGCTGCAGTGTACCCTTACCACCTGCAGCTGTGGGGCCCCATGCCACCTGCAAGCTTGAGGGTTTGGGGCTTTCCCCGTGACGGCCAGAGGTTTGGGGGTTGTCCCGCCACTGGCAGCTCTGGGTGCCCCCACTGCCCAGTGAACAGGAGTTCAGGGGTTCCACCACCACTTGCAGTGGCTGGGGGCTCGGGGTACCCCACTGCGAGCTCCTGGTCCTGCAGATGGTGGGGGACTCTGTAGCTTCCAACCACCACAGGCTGAAGTCACAGAGGTCAATGTAAATCACAGATTCCGTGACTTCCACAATCTGCATGACGAAATTATGATCATCCCATCTGACTTTTTGCATAACAGAGACAATAAAATTTCACTCAGTAATTCCTGCATCAAGCCCATAACTTGATTTAAATTTGATTTAAATACATTACATCATGGAGAGCCCACTACATTCCCAGGTAAACTGTTCTTGTGGTTAATTACACACACTGTTTGAAAATTATACTGTATTTCTAGTCTGAATTTGTCTAACTTCAGCTTGTTATAACTTTCTCTGCTAGACTAAAGAGTGATCTATTATCTGAAAGATCATCCCTTCTCTAACTAGTGCAGCTGAGCTCTGGAAGTATTGCCTGGGCTAACCAGTGTTGCAGAAGCAGAAGTCTAGATACTGCCTGTGACAAGAAGTGAGTTTCAAGAAAACTGTGGATCATAGGTCTAAACGCTAAATTCCAGTCAGAGAGTGAGCGAGAGAGCTCTGTCTGTTTGTCTGACTCCAGTACATTCATACAAGACATGTTCTAGATCAAGCATTTATAAGTTACTACAGATTCTGCGTCTGTTCTTTTCTCCTGTTCTCTGAAGAAGATGGAATCTATCATTACACTTACAACACACACACTTCTACCTTGGATAAATAAGGCAAACTCAGGCTCTATAGCCTGATTCATACGAAATGCTGGATAAAATCCTGGCCCCACTAAAGTCGATGAGAATTTTGCCATTGACTTCAATGGGGCCAAAATTTCCCTCACTGTCTTTGGTTTTGACAGAAACTCCTGCCCAACAGATGGAGATCTCTAGTAGCACAGTGCCCAGTATTACAAAATATAGTATGGGCGGAAACCACTAAATACACAGCCACAATGTGTGAATGGATACATAGGCTGGGATTTTCAAAAAGGCCTAAGAAAGTTAGGTACCCAAATCCCAAAGGAACAAACTTCCTTTGAAAACCTCAGGCTTAATCCTTTCATAAATCAGTCCATTAGACATACTTACTAAAGAGGGATTTATTGCTGTATCAACAATTGGAATGAAATAGATTTGGTATATAACATAACAAAATCAGTATATTTAACATATCCAGTACTGTCTCTGTTATATCTGCAGAACAGGCAGCCACATAAAACAGCAAAACATTAGGAGCAGAAAAATGTCTAGTGGCTGGTTCATTGTATGAGTGGGCTGCGAGATCTTGTTTAGCCACAATTTACTGGGCTTGTATTATTCACTCAGACAATAGGGAAGCACAATTCTCTCCACTGCAAGAATTAGTGGGTGATATTCTATGGCCTGTGTAACGCAAGAGGTCAGACTGGAGGATCAGAATGGTCCCTTCTAGCCTTAAAATCTACAAGGTCCTGATTCAGGAATGCATCTCTATTCAGGAAGAGCTCTGAAGCACTTGCTTAAGTCCCACTGACAGTTAAGCATATGCTTCAGCGTTTTCCTGATTCAGGGCCTAAATCCATGAATAAGTGTTACCCCATTATTTCCTGGGATATTTAGAAAAAGCCTCTCTCTGAGATTAAGGAGTTGTGAGAGTTGTGAAAAGCAGATATCTGTATCTTAGTTACGGAGACTGGAGGAGAACTGACGCAAGAGAAACTCAGAGCCTGTGTATAATCAGTCAGTGTGGAAGGTCAAGAAGAATGCAGTGGAGCAATTTCAGTTGTTTGCTACTCTCAGCTTTCTCAGTCCTAATTGCTGCTCTTTTGTCCTGGAGCACAGGCAGTCACTTGGTGCAGAAGTAGGGCAAAGAGTCTCATCAACCTCAGCAGAGGTCAACTGAATAGAAACTAGGGTTATAGCAGGCTGGGTATCAAGAGAATTATTTGATGTATTTAGAGCCACAAACACCTTTGCAGAGAGGAAGGCAACTTACTTTCTGGATCCTAGCACACACTTATTCTGTTCCCGGACACTGACTGGTGGATATCAAATTTCGATAATGAAAAATGCTCTAAGTTAGAGTGTCACCACAGCTATCTGCAATTGATGAGAGGTGTGCAACATTTGTGCTCAGGTCACATAAGACTGCAATAACTCAGATGTTCCATTTGTCAAAAGCACTTCCACTGCCACTGTGGAGAGCAGGGATATGTTTGTGAGTTTTAGACTTAAAAAAAAAAAAAAGACAAACACTCATTTTTAAATGAAGCAGGAAGAACTGCCTTGCAATTGCTTTCTATTCAGAACAACAACATAATGGAAGACAAACAAGAAAAGTTAGCTAAGTTCAGAATAAAGTTTAAACACCTCAATCATATCCCCGCTAACTTCTCTCCATTCAAAGGGAACTAATCCTAGTTACTACAACCTCTCATCACAGAAACTCAGATTTTAGCTAGACACCTGTCAGCTTCAATCCCTACAAACAGACCAACCAGGGTCATCATTACTTTCAGACACCATGGTAAGAGCCATGATCTAATAACCTCACTAGTTTTGTTATTTCTGGAAGGAAAAGATCAGAACCAAGATTTTTTTTTAAATGGGAGTCTGACATTAGGCTCCTAAATCCATAACTGGGCACATAAATTGTGGCCTGGTTTTCAAAGGTGCTGAGACAATGAAGCTCTCATTGGAGCCCCATCAATTTCAGAGCCTGAGAATGTTTTTGAAAATCTTAACCAAAATGCAACATTTTTATTCTCTCCATCCTTAACTGCTCTTACGGTCCCCATATAGGTGAGGTTACACAGTCAACCATCACTCACACAGCCCTTTTCACTTCTAAAGATTACAAATAATTTTTTAGTCATCTTTTGCAACTTGTTTGTTGTTCATTATTCAAGCAGCTCTATTTATTATTGTGAATATTAATATGCTAATAGGCAGTAAGCAACCACATTAGTTTGTTCTAACCAAGCTTAGAGCATTATTCAGCTTTGACAGGAGCTTCTGGAAGTCACATCCCTGGGATGGAATTAAATCCCTGAATGTGAGGCCACGTCTAGACTACGCGCCATATCGGCGCGTTAAAATCGATTGCTCTGGGATCGATATATCGCGTCTAATCTAGACAGGATATATCGATCCCTGAGCGCGCTTATATCGATTCCGGAACTCCACCAACCCCAATGGAGTTCCGGAATCAACATGGCGAGCCGCGGACATCAATCCCGCGCGGTGAAGATGGGTGAGTAAATCGATTTTAGATATTCGACTTCAGCTACGTTATTCATGTAGCTAAAATTGCGTATCTAAAATCGATTTTATCCCGTAGTGTAGACCAGCCCTGACTCTCAGATCTGGATCTTCTCTCAGCCTATTTAAAGGACTGATCCAAAGTCCACTGAAGTCAATGGAATCTTCTATTGGCTTTGGACTTGACTCTACTGGATAGTCCCACTCTCGCCCATGGTGGATGTGGTTATTTTGAAAAATGAAATTATATTGGCAAGTACGATTTTATTTTCTCTTATGACATTCTTAGAGTGGGCCATTTGAGCTGCAACATTCGTGAACCACAGGGTGAGTTAAGAATACACTAGTAGACTTCCTTCACTTACTATATATGTATGGCAATCAGACCCTTCATATTATCTTGAGGCAGTTTTCTAAACTCTATACCCATGACTGAAGACAGAAGTTTAGAAGGAAAGTGCTATCTCAACTTTAATTATATCATCATCACCATCCTCAATAACAGTCACGTCTACAATTGGAGAGATGGGATGGGTTGAAGAGTGGAATATATATATTACTCTTATGTAATATATAATCCAAATTAGATGTTGTTCTGATGATATATTAAACCATGCATCATCGGAACCGGTTGTCACTCTAATGATGTATTGGTGTAATAAATCACAAAGCTGGGCACATCAATAAGGTATTACTCAAAAGAGCATGGTGTCCATGTGACAAGTGGTCCAGCATAAAAAACAGACAAAAAATAAGTGAGATTTGAACAGAGGGAGCTGATGAAGCAGAGAGATCGGAAAAGCTGCCCCAGATGGCAGGAGTCTCACATCAGCAGTGGCAAGACATTGGCAGGTTTGGCCAATCGTGGCTCCCACTGGCTGTGGTTCGCCGTCCCAGGCCAATGGGGGAGGCGGGAAGAGCCGCAGGCCGAGGGATGTGCTGGCAGCGGCTTCCCGCCACCCCCATTGCCTGGGACAGCGAATCGCGGCCAGTGGGAGCCACGATCGGCCGAACCTGCCAACGCTGCAGGTAAACAAACTGACCCGGCCCACCAGGGTGCTTACCCTGGTGAGCCGCGTGCCAGAGGTTGCCGACCCCTGATTTAGGCAGAACTCCCACTGAACTGAGCTGGAATTGAATGGGCTACAGTATTGGGCCCTGTTTGTCCTTAGAGCTGCTATTTCTGGCACCGCAGCCCTAATTGTGGATGTTGTTTTTTACAACTCAAAAGTAATCCCAAGAACATAGTTCAAAGTCCCAAACAGAGTTGGTCATAGAAACATTGACAGAACCATATACCATGGGAATATACCATTCTGTTGAAATCAAAATGCTTTGTGAAACAGGGTCCATTTCACCAGAATTTTGTTCTAGAAAAAAAAAGTAGGGGGAGGAGGGGACAGAGTCCATTTTGAAATATGAAACATCCCATTCTGATATTTTTGAAATGAAACATTTCAATTTTTCATTTTGAAATTACCTTTGGTTTTGATTTTTTTTTTATTTTGTATTATATTATGTATGGTAATACACTATACAAAGTAAAGAAAGTCAGCAACAAAATGAAATATTTTGATTTTGTTAAAAAAAAATAAAAAGCTTTTCAGAATTTTCCTTTATGGGGAAATTTGAATTTTTTGGTTTTTGCTCCCAATTTAGAATAAAGCCAAATCTTGAAATCCTTCAAGAAACAGAATTTCCATTCTTTACACAGCTGTAGTTGCAAATAATCAGAACTCTGTCCCTGGTCAGTGGAATTCAAATACTGTTAGATGTCACAAGTAGAGCTGGTTGGAAACTTCCCATCAGATTTAATTTTCCGCAAAATCAAAATTTTCTGTGGGAAAATTTTAATTTTGCCAAAAAAATTATTTTCTATCAGAAATTCATTTCCACCTCTCCAACTCCCCTATTTCTAAGCCGCTGGGCTTCCAATATTCCTACATCCCCCACAGTCCAGCTGCTGTGAACTGGTGCTCACTGGGCTCAGTCTTCCCATCTCCATCTCCTGGTACAAGTGAGGTTATAAGCCTAAGGGCTGGTCTTCACTATGGGAAGATTGACACTGCTGCAATCGATGCAGCAGTGGTCGATTTAGCGGGTCTAGTGAAGACCTGCTAACTCGATGGCAGAATGCTCTCCAGTCAACCTCGGTACTCCAGCTCCCCAAGAAGATTAAGATAAGTCGACAGGAAAGCATCTCTCATCAACGCAGCACAGTGAAGACGCTGTGATAAGTTGACCTAAGCTACATTGACTCCCATTATGTTATTTACGTAGCTGGAGTAGCGTAACTTAGGTCGACTTACCCCGGAGTGAAGACAAGCCCTGAATAGCACCAGTACCCTAGTAGCTAACCAGGCAGGGTGCATTTGAGGTGAACAGCCAGCCAGGGAGATGGCAATTTTCAAAAATGTTCTGTTTGTTCTTCCAAAACCATTTTTTAAAATGTCCTTGCCATGTGAAATTTCACATATCTGATTTTTCATTCTCAAAAAAAATAAAAATAAAAGAGTCAGATATGTGAAATTTTCCACAGGATGGAAACTCTGGTTCTCACCAAGTTCTAAGCACAAGTGAACTTAACTTTGTTGGTCTTGTCCTTCTTCCGAGATGGGTCCCCAATGTGGCACAGATAGTAGCATCATCTCAAGATAGGCTCCTGGGTGTTGCAGATAGGGCTAAGTTGTATTATGAGAAGTGCAGGCAAATGAAGTTTGCTGTGGAATTCCTGACTCATAAAGCATTATCATTACTAACACTGTAATTTTAAAAGTCTTCATTTGCCATGCTGCTGAGTGTAGAATAGGGAGATACATAGACAGACATTTCTAACCAACACAGAACATGCAAAATCCATTTTAAAATAGTGTATTTTTCATAATTATTTAGCAGATCTTCGAAGAACTGAAACCCATTATTCTTCACAGGGAGAAGAAATCATGGACTTCTGAGAGGCACTAGTACATGTACTAAAATTTAGCTTTGCCTCCATGCTACTCTGTTTAGTTTCTCTATCATCATCTAGCATCTCGTTACCCAAGAAAACTCTTTTAGTCAGCAAGACACCAGCCTCACCCAAGTATTTGTCTCTTAATATTGCCTCCAATAACCCATCACTACCAGACCAGCTTCCCATGACCAAAAGCGACTGGTTCAGCTCTCCAGTCAGTGGGACCAACTCTGAAATCCATAAACAGGCAAGATTCTCATTGACACCAAGTGAGCCAAATCCTGAAATCCTTACTCACTGCAGCAAAAGTTCCAGAGAAGAAGTATGGCAGAGACATACAACAGAGGCCATAGACATAAAAGCTCAAACGGTTGTTATTTATCATATGGTCCCATCATAGGGACCAATATAAGTAATTCTCAGCAAAAGATCAACACTCATTCAGCAACTGCATGCAGATAGAACTGAGCAGACACTTTCGTCTGTGTGTGGGTGTGTGAATTTAGTCCTCATGTAACATGTGGGACTGACAGCCTTGGAGACTGAAGTTCTGCGACTGAAGTTCTGCATTTACCCATGGAACAGGCAGCAGCAATGCAAGCTTCCACACACTGCTGTACCAGTGTGCCTCAAACATGAATTTGAAAGATCACTGCATGGACGAAAGGATAATTCAGCCTCCACAGCACATTCAGTCCTTGGCCACTCCACTGGGGCTGCCAACGGGCTTGCCAATTCATGTTAAACTGAGGGTGATGCTTTTTTGGTGATGTGGACATGTGTCCAATGGGAAATGGGTGGAGACCATCAAACTCATTTCACAGAGTTGCATGTACTTTAAACTGCAAAAACATCCCACTCGAAACGCAAGATGGGCCCAGATCATGATCATGGCCACTCCTCCTCCCAAACGTTGAAGAAGTTTGAAACCAGATCCCACCCTTGAGGTTCAGTCCCCAGCTCTGCTCAAAAAACAGTGGCCCAGATCCTCAGGTCTTCCCAAAGATCACTCAACTATAGGATATGTGAAAAAGTGACTTTACGTTACCTTGGTGCTCCGCCAATTACTGGGTCACTGCACACAGGACTGGTACTCTGGTTTAAGCTACAGCAATCTAAAGGGGCCATCACAACAGCCATGCATGATTAGGCCACAGGGATACCTCACACACACCCTTTGCTCAATGGAGGGGAGTGGGAAGTGGCATATAGCCATCACATTAGTTCTACACCAGGATCTCCTGTTCTGTCGGGATCCTCCTGTTGGCAAGCTAAGTCAGTGTTTTTAAGGAAATTTTGTGCCAGCAGAGAATATGTACCTCAACACTCTAGATATGTACTTTAGCAGCGGGATAAGCAATATGTGGAGAAAAAGGGAAGCAATTATCTACATAAGAGAATAAATTCTAAATAAAACTAGCCCCATGTGTCCGGTAGTACTTCAGTCAAATCAAAAGACAAACACTTAGGGTCTTATCCTGCTCTCTTCAAAATCAATAGCAAAATATCTAGGGTTAGATCCTCATCAGGTGTAAACCAATATAACTCTGCTAACTGCAATGCTTCCCTAATTTACACCAGCTGAGAATCATTGTCTTCAGTAGGTGCAGCATGAAGTCATGGAAAGTGTGTAGCACTGAAGACTAGATCAAGAAGTAACTTTGAGCATCTTCAGAAAACCAGGTAATGAAATTAACATGAGAGAGATACTGCAGTAAATTTCTTCAGAATTACTGTTTAAGATATAAACTTAATACCAGCATTAATTACTTCTCAGAAGAAAGAAAATGTTTCCCCTTTTCTGAGGTTTCATTTTAAGATCCAATTATAAAGAAATGCAGTTTTAATTATAATATTGATTTTACTTCTTTGCCAGAGCACAGTTAATTCAATTATTTCTAATTATGTGAACAATGCAAGCAGGCTAATCTTACAGGCCCTCTGACCGCTAATTTCAAAATACTTTTCCACAGAGCCAACTTGTAGTGGAGGACTCAACCTTTTGCTAAAAATGGAAGGAAGGGCTTGGGTCATTACAAAAAAAAAAAGAAAGAAATTATGTAATGTTCTCTGTGGAAGAACCTGAAAATAGGTTTAAATCAGGTTTATAGACCTGGCAGAAGAAACAAAGGAAGTGAAAGGGTCGAGACAGAGCAAAATCAATGATGAGAGAACTTTAAAAGTTTCAGATAAGCACATAAAAGGTTTTCTCTGCAGGGGCAAGGAGAGGCAGCATAGTCTAGCTGATAGGGCAGCGGACGGAACTCAGGAGACCTGGGTTCCATTTCCACCTCTACAAGTGACAGTAGCTCAAGTCAATTCACCTCTCTGTGGTTCTGTTGCCCCTCCACCTCTTTGTCTGTCCTGTCTACATAGCTAGTAAGTTCTTCGGGACTGGCTCTTGCTGTGTTTGGGTTGAATCCCAATCTCAGTTGGAGGTGCTACGTAATACTGTAATAATTATACAGACTTAAAAATTGCACATGCTTGTTACAGGCACAGTTGTGACCTTGATTCAGTCCAGGAACAGGGCGGGCAGTGTTTGCACCCATTCCTGGCTGTTCTGCCAGGCAAAGGTAGCTTTATCTGGTGGCAGACACCATACAAGCATTGCAAGGTAGAATTCACAGACCTGCTCAGACTGGTTAGCCAATTTTCATTCCCCAGTCAATGCTGCCCACTTCTGGGGCTGCAGTGGTCAGCTGCACTGCACATTGGGATCCTGAACCCTCGATCACACTGGCATAAGCCAGCAATAACCAGGGGCTGTACTGAGCTATGGACATTTCTTTGAATTAGAGCTTAGTCACAACAATAAAAATGAGAACAGACTTTTTATGGTATATTAGGCCCTCTGCTTACTATAGAACAAGAGATTCAAAGGAAGGTAAAAATGAAAAAAGTGAAAGCAAACTTTTTCAAAACAGAAGAAACTGTTGGACTCAAGCGGAGGTTTGGCTGAGTTTTATTTTTCTCTAAATTGGTTTATCTGTCCCTTCCAAACATACTAACAATATACTTTTATGGTAACATTGCTATTGCATGGAGATTATCTAAGCAACATACACATACACACCATTTAATTTCACTGCAACAGCTATATTGTACTCAAGGATTTTCTAAGGCACTTAACACCATGCTGTCTAATCATATGGGTTAAGGTTCCCAAAGCAACCTAGAGGATTTACGTTCTCCCATTAACTTTTAATAGATGATGTATGTCTAAATCCCAAGTACTGATCTGAGAATCTCAGCCATGGCATTATGCTTTCCTATGGCACTGCAAGATACTTGGGTCACTTCTATAACTGTTATTGTTGCTTCCTGTTTTTACTCAACATTATACAATTAACACTAACATGCAGGGTGAAATCTTGGAAGCCACATGGAAGTCAATGGCACAGGTCAGGATTTCACTATAGTCTCTATCCCAAGGAGATTTCAGTCTAAAGCACAGACACATAAAAGACAGGACCCTAGTGGGAAAAGCAGAACCACAATGGTTCGACTGTTGTCTTTGCAAACTTACTAGGCCAATCTTTATTCACTGGCAATTTTTAAATAATCTCAGAGTATGTTGTTTATGTGAACAATAACTAAGTACTGCTATGTAGGAAGGAGAAATGAGGGGAGTGAAATCAGTTTCTTGAATTAATTAAAAGATAACATTCACAGAGGAATGGGCCAGTGCCACAAATAATTATCACTTGAGATTACACAGTCAAAAAGGCCAATTAAGCCACCAAATTATAACTAATGAGAAATCTTAATTGATCATTTTTCATGCTCTCGGATTAGTCTGGCATTTTATCCTTAGTTCATCACAAATACAAAATCACTTAGTCTGCTGCCTTCGCATACGTTGACAGTTGCACAAGCATTGGTTAATTCAGAGGCCTAGCTTTGGAGAGAAGAAGTTTGTGTGTGGCCAGAAGGAAAACCCTGCATGATATTCCATCACACACATACATTATACCGGTATATATATAGGGCTTGAATCCCCTCACACTTAAACTGACTCACACTTAAACTGTACTACGGACTTCTGTTGTCATAGTTAGGTTGGTCACGTGTGTGAAGAGATGTGATCTCTGACTGACAAAGCTGTGCCAGCAGATGGCCCTAGTGCAGATGCACTTATATCAGAAAAGCTGCACTTTCACTAGCATAGCTGATTTCATCTGAGGGGTGTAGTTTGCCTTTACTGATAGAGAGTGCAGCTTTGCCAGGAAGGCAGCAGCCACAGTAGTATTCCTTTGCCATTATAGTACACCAGCCTAGACCAAGAGAGAACTTTAAACTAGCTTTAAACTAGTGTAATTCAGGATTAACTCCACTGATGTCTCTTCAGTTACATCAGTGTCAAACAGGAACAAATGAGAGAAGATGTAGGCCACACGATTCTGCTAAACTACCATTTACTTTGCTTCTTTCCCTTCTGTCATATCTGAGACACAGATATTTGTCAGAATAAAAAGGTTGTTCCCCACCCTCCATCTTTGCTACTGACCAAGTCTTCTTGCCTCACCCATTCAGTTAAGATTTTGTTCAGCATTTACAACATTAGTCACCTCTATGCTGATAATTTTGTATATGTCATTAACACTGGATTGGGGTGGCACTGGGGGAAACAGAATGAGATTTTATTTTATAGGACAAAACTTTCCCTTAAATTGACACAGTGGCCAAAATGTCTTCTCAGTTACACCATTGTAAATCTCTAGCAATTTGAGTGGTTAATTATGCCAGCGCAAACTCAGAGTAAGTCCATAGAGATTCCCTGTATTTACATCAGTATAAACCACGAGAATCTGGCCCTAAATACTTATTGTGAGCAATCATGGAAAAGGAAAATAAGTGCACGATACAGTAGCTTATCAAGGTATATTTCTAAGGGTACGTCTACACTACGGGATAATTCCGAATTATATTAAACCAGTTTTATAAAACAGATATTATAAATTCAATGTCACGTGGCCACACTAGGCACAGTAATTCGGCGGTGTGCGTCCATGGTCCGAGGCTAGCGTCAATTTCTGGAGCATTGCATTGTGGGTAGCTATTCCATAGCTATCTCTTAGTTCCTGCAGTCTCCCCTGCCCCTTGGAATTCTGGGTTGAATCATTGTCGTGGGTGGTTCTGGGTAAATGTCGTCAGTCATTCCTTCCTCTGGGAAAACAACAGCAGACAATCCTTTCGCGCCCTTTTTCCCTGGATTGCCCTGGCAGACACCATAGCACGGCAACCATGGCTATCAATCTTGTTTTTTATGTCATAAAAATGATCATATTAGTTTGGTACAGACTTGTGCTTCAAACACTAATGCCCCGTTAACTATTTTGCAATAATTAACTCCTCTCTGCTGTTGCTCAACAAAATCAACTTTCCATTTTTGCTAGTCGATACACACCTAGGATTGAAATCAGCTAAACAAACAAGTAATTATCTGCATCTTTCAAATATATTTTTAAAGAACTGTAATTGGATACCTTTCGCTTCTAATGCATGGGTACCTCATCTGATGTTTAAAAAAAGAAAATATATATTTACACTCACAGTTCCATGAATGACTTCAGGCAATTCCTTCAAGTTCCTCTAATGCACTCCCTTCAGTTCTGGAAAATATAGTACACAGTATATTAAATTCAATTAAGTTATTTTCTATATCCTTATTATAGCCGACAGCATTTATTAAGATAAGTTTAATGATGCGTGATTAATAGTACTGGAATACACTACATTTCACAATCATTCAGCATTTACAAGTCTCTTCAGTTAAAGCCGGTGGCTCTCTAGGGGGAATTGTCGGTCAGTCTCCATACACTCATTTTGCTGAGTTGACTGATTCAATGCAAGACGAGATCAATGGTATTCTCGACCTCCACGTTATATATACCTCGCGTGGATGTGACACTCTCGTGGCATGTAACCATAGAAACCTCGCCATTCTGGCAACCATAGCAACGAGTCTACTCTGCCATTCCGCTACCTTTTTTTTTACAGTCACCGTTATGAGGTTACAAGTCACTCTAGATGCATACATCTGATTGCCCGGACAGAGGCAATACTCCATCAGAACATACGATCAGCACATATGCATGTTGATGCTCTTTGCCCTTCATGATACCATGGAGGTCACATGTAAGATAACGAGTATTGCTGGGTGTACCGTCTGGATGCCAGTGCGAGAGCGTATGGATTCGCCCAATGAATGGGAAGTGCAACGGGTTATCTCTTGCCCACTACACTCTTTACTTGTGTTCTCTCACTCGAACTAATATCATCCTCATACATGAGAGTGTGCCATGGTTTCTTGTGTATCATACTCGAGTGGACGCCGGTGCATAGCAACACACCTCCAGACAGACCTTGGTCTGTCTTGATCAAGTGCGCTCGCGCTTACGTTTGTGATTTGCTTGAGACAAATAGCGAGTGTGGAGAATGCAAGCACTTAGCCCTATAGTAATAATTGGGCTGCCAAGTAGTACGTACACTGGACGGGTGAACTTATCACGGACAGACGACATAGTGACTGCACCTTGTCGCGCATCTGCTCGACCACGAGAGGATGCCCCCTGCTAGCACAACCCCACTCGAAGCTGTAGCTCTGCTGATTCGCATTGCACAACGCTCTTCCTGGAGTGGACAATAACCTGCTGCTGTGCGCGCACGTTTACGTATTCTCGCAGCCACTACTACTAACCTAACCTGATAGGATAGTCAGTGAAAGAGGATGCAGGATACTAATACAAGTCGTGATGGTAATCGTTATGAAGTTTCTGTCCGCTTACCATTGAGTTATAAGTGTCTACTCATAGAACGTGGGGCAGGCAGCCCTCTCCGGGTGTCTATTGATAGTCCAGGCAGTACAGAATCTTTTTCTTACACATGAAAGGGCAGGAGGCTGATATGATGCTCCGTCCCAGTTGCTATGATGATAGACGTACTACAGCCATCGTGGCTTCCCCATTCTTACTAGGATGCTTAGGATGAATGTTCCTTTTTCGATTATGTTACTCAATTCAGCGCTCTTCTCTCTCAGGCCCTCTCTCCACGCGTAAGACACCAAGTCATATACTTCGTGGGACCAACATGTAAGGTATTAACGCATTATCAACATTGGAGCACTCTGGGTTCATAAGGACCAGTTACCACCTACATCTTTAGTCTGAGGAGACCTCCCTAGTCTAGGCACGCAGGATGTAGAGTAGCCGTGAGGACCGTCGCTTAATGCTCTGCTGCTACTCTCATGCTCGTCTGCCTCATAAATGACATAAGCGTGTTTAATGCCCATGGGAGGGACTAATTCTCAACAGTCATCTCTGAGATAACAATGACTTGAGCACCTGAGAATGAACGTCTACTAAGTAATCATGATTGTCTTTGCTCCTTATTTTCTCACATCTAGTCCTCTGCGGTAAAGCGTGTCTCTGAGGGAAACTGAATAATAGATTTGATGCTCTCATTGCTGATTTTATCTCCATCGCCTAGTACATTGATTTGCTATACCCCTACACGTGCTATCTGTGTAGTCTAGAGATCCAACTATAATAATGCGAGAATAGACTATTTTGGACGATCTGCTGAGTGGACTGTGGGATAGTGTGAATACTCTAATGTACCCTTCCCCGCTACTCATATAACGAGCATGAGCAATCAAGACGCAATGTTAGATGGGTCATACAATGGCTCTACCCACATGTCGTATTGATATTGTGTCACGGCGCTATATTTCGCCTCAGTGCAATTATACCAGTGCAACTCCATTGACTTTCAATAGAATTGCGCTGATCTAACTAGCACATGTGTAGCCTGGAGATTTTTTTTTCAATGCTTTGGCCATTCGTCTTTGTAACGGAGCTGTGATAGAACAGATTTTCCCCCATACAGCGATCAGTATCAGTATCCCCATACGTCCATGCTGGCAGTCTTTTTGATTTGGTGCATCGCCACCCATGCTGATCAGAGCTCCATGCTGGGCAAACAGGAAATATAATTCAAAAGTTCGCGGGGCTTTTCCTGTTTACCTGCCCACTGCATCCGAGTTCAGATTGCTGTCCAGAGCGGTCAGTGGTGCACTGTGGGATACCACCCGGAGGCCAATAACTTTGATTTGCCGCCACACTAACCCTAATCTCATATGTTTATATCGATTTTAGCGCTACTCCTCTCTTCAGGGAGGAGTACAAAATCGATTTAAAGAGCCTTTATATCGATATAAAGAGTGTTGTAGTGTGGACGGGTACAGCGTTAAATCGATTTAACACTGTTTAAATCGATTTAAACGCGTAGTGTAGACCAGGCCTAAGTGTGGGTAAAATTTTAGAAGGTCTAAGGTCTTAGAAGCCTAAGTCTATTTTAAAGTGACTTTGGCATTTAGCAGCTTAAGAGTCATTGAAAGTCAATGGGACATAGGAGCCTAACTCACGTTTGAAACATTTACCCATCCTTTTCATAAATTGCTGTGTATGGCTGGGGAGGACAAGCTTTATGTTTCGTACAAAACAGAGAGACTGAATCCCTGCCATAAGTGCGAAATGGAACACAAGCTTAACTATAGAGTTAGCAGCAGCACCTCCACAATATAATGCGTACATCAAAGTTGCCTATTAAATTCACCAATTTAAGAATTCTCTGCTGGCAACATGATGGCAAAATTACTGAAGTTGGTATAAGAAGATAAATTTTTGGCATTGAAAAAAACCAAACAAAAATCAAAAACCCCAGCAGGTCTGCCTCACCCCTGTCCAATTGATCCCGACACGCAGTAATAACTCTTTACTTTAACATGGGAAAGACCAAGAACTAAAAAGTTCTGCTTTCTAATTGCATCTCATTGTAGCTTTACGCTGTAGTTTATCATTTCTTTTCATATCTCATTCATTCAGATGTTCAAAGGCTGAAGTGTGTCTGATTTGCCATTTTCAGGCACTAATTGCAGGCTGCTTTTAATTGCAAAATGGACAATATCAGTCACCTTGTTTTGGGTCACAAGGCTACTAACACTCTAGGCTGTAGCACATGTCCTTTCATTATGATTTAATGTTATTTTAGTGGGCTTAAAATTTTATTATCAGGTGCTAATTGGTGCCCCCTTGAGTCTAAGCACTGGAAATGTCAGCCATGGCAGAAATGATATTGTTTATTGACTATTGTTCTGGGAACCTCTGCCCCTATTTTCATCTCCATTATGAACAATTCTGCAGTACTATATGTTGTTCTATCATGAGGAAATAATACAAGCTTGTTTATACAAGGGCTAATCCTGGCCCTCTATCCACAGCCATGGAGAACCCTATTTCAATGGGAGTTAAGGGTCCTAAGCACCATGTGGGATCAAGGCCTTGTTGAACAGAGGGGGCTGGATTTGAAGTTTTTAATGTAGGAACTGTTGATTTTCTACAGGATACATAGCTCTGCTCTGCAGGGACTCTCTGCAGCCCAACACATATGGTCAAATTCAAGAGGGCACCATATCTGCAATTGCAAGGCTCTATTGGTCATTTTTCTCCAATGTGTATGTTCAAGAACCAATGATGTTTGTCTAGCCTTGCAGTATCTGCAAAGACATCAAGATGATGGAGGACGACTGAGTTCCCAGAAGCAATGCAGGATCCTCTGTACCAAACTTCTCTACTCAGGCTCGGGCTGGTGGGAGAAATAGCCCCATACATCTTCTCAAGTAGACAGCTGTCCCTCTCTTGCAAACCACAGGACGTTCACCTGATGGAGAAGGCTCTTCCTCCACATCAGAGCTGTAAGCTATGTTTGTCAAGCATTTCTGACTAGATGTTTCTTCCTTCTCTTCTCTTTATCTTCCCCACCCTCCCCCCCCACACGCACACCATGACCAAGGCCTAAAGACAAAAGCAGGTAGAAACGGTCAATTCCTTTGCACCCTCTGAGGTCAGACAACAGAAGTATATACTGAAAATTGCTACATCTAGCAATGGTGGTTAGTGCTTCTAGCTAGGACACATCAAGGTAATTTTTGGTGAGTGAGTTTAACCCTTCCTATCTATACCACATGTTTTTAGTTGTAGTGAGCAGAAAGAATGGTGCCAATTCGGAAGGATGCTAGTCATGTTCATATTCTCTTTAGTGGGCGGTGGGGGCAAAGAAATGTCAGATGGTCAATTTTCAGTGACCATTTTTTAAAATAAGCAGTTTATTTCTGTGAATATGGTGAAATATATCTTTAAAAAATCAGGTTGGATGCATTTGGAAAAGAGTGGGTTTTAGTCCACTTTACCTGCTAAATTTGACAAAATCTTTACTGCACAGTCATGTCTGGCTTCTCCATACCAATATAAAATGAACTATGCACTACGCCAAGTGGAGATGGAAGTAGCCAGGGACAAGCTGGCCTGAAGAAGCAGCATAAGGATCTCTCTACTGGATTTTGATAGTACAGATCACCATGTAGGCCAGAGTGGCATGCTGAAGTACCAAAATAAAGTGTAAGGAAGAGTGGTCAGATCTTTCTGCTGAGTGGGAATCAGTGTTGGTTTGGATGAGAAGAAGTGACAGGAAGCCAATATTCTTGCTGCTGTCCATGGTTGGGTGCCTGTGACCTGCACTCTCTAAACTCTTGCCTTGCGGTTGGTCTTTTGACTTCTCCCATCATGTTTGCCTGCTGCAGCCTGATGGCAACACAACTCATTAGGAAAGGACACCTCTGTCCATGCCCCTTGACCGACACTGAGAGGGGCATGTAGGCAGAAACTCTTTACTTTTGGACATCTCAGAAGCTTCTCCCTTTGGGGATGCTTACATGAAGTTACTCACACAAGCAGTCATCTTAATTAAAGCAAGGTTTATTAAAAATGTAGAACTGAATTTAAAACAAAACCTTTTGCTTAACATGTCCAGAATGATTAGTCCCATAAACTAAATTATATAATGCATGCTCAGCTTATTTAGAGAGAAAAAGTGAATTTCTTATGTCTCTTGAAAGCAAACTACTTTCTCTGATCTCATTGGTCATCTAGAAGCCTCATTGGCTAAGCACATGGCAATTCCCACTGTTTTCCTAATCAGTTTCTTTGGACAGGCTATCCATTTCTTCAGTGAATTCCAAGGTTTGGAAGGAGGATGTGGATTGTGGACTCCTCACAGCTATGGAAAGTGGATGCTATACAGTTATTTCTCTACTCTACTATCACAGTTGCAGAGCTAGTTGTACCTGTGCCCCCTTCCTGGTGTCTCTGAGTGCAACCCCTCAGGTGTTCAGCCTCTTACCCTTATGTGTCGTAGGGTGGAATCTCATGATTCTTACACTCTCAGAGCAGGATACTGTTATATCACCCCGTATGTATCTACTGCTTAATGCTCTACAGGACCAACTGGGTTTCGGGCACCTACATTGCCTCCCTTTGGGAACTTGTGAGCAGTGATTGTGCCCAACAATCTTCTTAAAAATTAAGTATTTTTATTTCACAGTTGGAACAAAGCATTAGAGAACAAAGGATCTGGTAACAAGACCCAGAGCACCCACTCACAGCAGAATGTGGAACTGTAGCTTCCCCACCATGGTCTTCAGGCTACTCTCGCCATAGAGGTGACTTGGCCTTCCAGTCGAGCCACTTTAAAGCGTTCCACCCCTTCCTTTAGTTCAAGTCCAATACAAAACACCCAAACAAGGGTCTTCAGCCCCCTGCGCTAAGCCTTCAGGGCCTTCCTTACAGGTGGACTCCCAGTGGCAATGGCCATTACTAGTGTAACATTGTGGGTTGGTTTTCTTGGGGGGGAGGAGCGGGGGATGTAAAACAATTCTCTAAAACATTTTTTGTAATAATTAGCTGTAGCTGACCCTCGGATTCCTTTTGTTGGGGTGGGATCTGGGGGGGCCAGTTGCTCTTTTTCTTCATCTTGGCAGTGGCCTCCCTACCTTTTTCACTGTGAAACCACTGGCTCCTGGCTCCAATCCACCAACCAACCAGGTCAGCTTTACCCATCTACCAAGGGCCTCTGGCAGCCAGTTCTAGCTCAGGGACAGCTTCTTACCCCACATTGGAACAGCCTGACTCCTGTCCTTCCCAGCAATCCCTCAGCTGCTGGGTTTTCCCCCTCTGAACTCCAACAATCAGTACAAGCATAACAGGGCACTGCTTGCTGACCAGGGCTGACTGGCCTCAGACCTCCTAATCCATAAAAGGGCAGGCCACCCTGCCACAAATTTAAAAACAGAACAGCCTACATACATCTGTAGTACCACCTAATCTTACATTTCCCTACAAGCTGAGTTAGATGTGCTTTCCTCAAAGTTACAGGAACAGAACAAAACCAATTTATGTTCTCCTAGCAAGTCCAGAACCCTCTGAGCATCTTTTGGTCTCTCCAGTTGGTTCTCTCCAAGCCACCTGTTCAGACTGGTTTGTGTGCTCTCCAAGAAGAGCAGGTTAGAGTAATTAAGCCTGCTCACTTGGGCATGGTTTCTTAATACCTGTCACGTATAAGCTTTTAGGCCCAGATCATCAAATGCATGTAGGCTCTTAACTTTCAGTGGAAGTTCTTAGGTGAGTTTTAGGAAGTGTCTCCTCTGTTTTTCCCTAGGTGGATAGGTTCTGCTACCCAGACGGTCCCCTTCGGTGAAATACTCTGTACCATGGAATGGAGTGGAACACCACACTAGTGACAGATCAAGACACAATGTTAAAGATCACTACTGCACTTGTCACCGATACAGATCTATTTAGGACTGCCTGTGCAAAAGAAGCACACAAAACCAGAGTGTGACCGCAATGTCCCATTACATCATTAACTGCAAGAGTGACTGGGAGAGGAAAGTATAGGAAACTGATTTTTGTCTTCTTGTATTGTTCACAAAATTCACTTGCTTTCGGTGTTATTACACACTACATTTTTAAGGGCTCCCCGCTTGTCTGTCTGCAAAGATCACTTGCTCAGTGTAACTCCAAGAATTGCTCATGCATGAATCATGGTTCTCGGAACTGCCCAGACAACAAAGCTTGTACTCCAGCAGCTGCATGAGGCAGGCAAAGAGTTTCCCTTTCTTGGCTGGGTAGCACAGGTTCAGCAAGGACACCACTTGCGGGTCCCACTGTTATAATGAATAGCTCAATTCAAATAGAAAATCCAGGACAAGACTGAAAAGAAGCCTGTGTACCCAATTCCCCCAGGTAAAATACTCAAAGATTTATTTTCAGAGCGGCTTTTTTTTTTGGGGGGGGGGGGGTTATAGGAAAAACATCCAGAGTCCTTATGTTTTTTGAAAAAGAATAAAAGTAAATCAAATCAAACCCCACATATACCAAAGGAGTCAGGCTGTGGCAGGGTGTTGGCCACTGGCACTCTCCTGAATGCATGTGCCAAACTTATGCAGTACAGGTAAGGTTGCCAGTTTTGGTTGGATATATTCCTGGAGGCTTCATCACATGACAGTCTTTAATTAAAGATGAATCTTGAATTCCTAGAGACTCCAGAACGATCCTGGAGGGTTGGCAACCCTAAGTACAGGGCTGGAAATTTTCTCACCACAACGTATGGATAGAGAACTCCACAGAGGTTGTTGTTTTGTTTATTCACTGTGGATCCAGAGCAGGCAAACACCTCTACACCCACATACCTCGGCAGATTTTTCTTGTCGGGGCAAAAATTATCTGCATGGGGCATCATCCTGGGGATGCTGTCTGACAGACAGACAAGACATGCATGTGAATGCTGCTTTCGAAGCATCATGTGAGTCCACTTCGGGCACTTTTGTAACCCATTTGTGCATTGAGCCAGACTTTGCCTCAAGACGCTGTGGGCAATACCTACCTGTGCCAAGTTCTTACTGCAGTGAATGAAGCTCAACACACTAATTTGGAGCCAGAATATGGCTCCTGGTTTCTTTCTAGCAGTCTGATGAAGAGACTAAATCTTACCTAATATTTCTCATGTTTTTATTGTGCTTACATGATGGCCACTTCTACATCCTTGTGCCTGCACAGTGCTAACTATCAGGTTTGGCCCCCCCTGCAACAAGTTATATGCTCAGAAATAAGCATCTGGATTGTACCATTTGTCATAAAAGTACTTTGAGCATGGGATTTTTGAAAGCATTTACCATTAATGGGAACAGAGAAGAAATCCCATCCTGAATGACTTTTGCCAGAGTTTTTTCCATTTCCTTTAGTGCATTTTTTAAATTTATTTTTTGCATTTAGTGGTGGGAACCTACCTGGACTGTAATTTAAAGAACAGTCCAAAATAATATTTGAAGACTTAAAAAAAAAAACAAAACTTGTTGCTGCAGGAAAAACTTCCTGGCCAACCTTTCCATTCCTTAAGTATGACCTTACTTTTCTACTGTGGGATGTTTTTTGATTGCAAGAGTCATTATCATGTCATTTCTGATATTAATGTTTGGAATTCCAGGTACTGTAATGGTCTCTACCTAATGCTTTCATTAAAAAAAAATCCATAAAGTTAGCCAATCAACAAGACAAATAGTATGCAGCCTATTTTTTTTCCTATTAACACCCTTGCCTTACTCAACTTGTTCATTTATCCTTATGTTTTAAAAGGAGCTCTTAATTACTTCCAGTCCCATTTCAGTTGTAAATGCATCTTTATTGCCATTCTTTCATCAGAATAAATCCTCTGGCCTATTCAAAGAGCTGACACTTCACCACTGATTTACAAGTGACCCATTTTTATTAATCAGATTTTGCCCTGGCTTTGCTGTACCTGTAATGCTGTCGCTGATAACTGTTGATGAAGAGCCCCTTTGCCACCTCCTCTCAAAGATGCAGATTTTGCATCAATTCATGGTTTGTCAAATGCCACCTTGCAGGAGCAATATCAAATTTTTACTGTCAAAAGGCTCAAGTAAAAACAGTACCACAAAATAATATTAAAGAAATGAGGCCTGATCCTGTTGCCCGTACGTGAATACGTCTATTGAATTCAATGAGACAACCCAGGGGTAAAGATTGCAGGCTAATGCCCTTGTATTGAAATTAATCCTAACATTTCTCCTAACAGTCAGGCTTGGGAGCAAGCTTGGAAGAGAAGATAGAACCGGTGAGCGGAAGCTTGCCAGGGCCAGCTGCAGTAGAATCCATGGAACAGGGAAGGAGGACTTCTTCTTTACACTGGCAGAGCTCAAGAAAAACCATTGCACCAAGCCCCACTGCTCAACATGGTCTCAGTTGTGGGACAGAGGTGTCTGATGAATTTAGCACTAAGCGAGAGAGCCATGGAAAGCTTCCTGTAGCAGTGCTGATGAATCACACCATGTGGTCAAGCTTCCAACTTTTGCTGCGTGGAGGATTGGATGCTTGCAGCACATGCAGCCTTGTGACTGCTGATGGGCCAAGTAAGGGCAGGGAGATGACGAGACAGGGATAAAGAATGAGTTGTGTTTGAAGGAGAGTAAATAGAAGGGAGGAAAACAGTAGATGTTTGGCACTTTGCTTCCTAAATGCTTTCCTTTGAGAATGGGAACTCACTAAATGGCCAAGAAATGAGGATTTCTCAGTCTGAAATACACAGGAGTTGATTCCTGCAACAGTCACTTTCAAAGAAATGCTCTACATATATCAGCTGAGAATCTATCGTGCTGCCAGTGCAGCTCCAGTCACTTCAGAGCTATGCTAATTTACACCATCTTAGGTTCTGGCCTGTTACAAATAGCAGGTGACGCCAGTAAATAAAGTATTAGCAAAATTTGATAATCTTGATAGGTTAAGTCAGAAGAACTGCAGCCATCATATGTAATACATATTTTGATTAGAGCTCTGACAGCTAGTTCAACACATTGAATTCAATGGAGCTATACACAATTTACACCATGTGGATTTCTGAATTTCCCTGCCCTCATTTTTTCTACTTTATTCTCCAGCGCGCCTAACCTGAGGCAGTATTAGATGCACATTACAACTCGATCCTGGCTTTCCTATACTACAGTGTAGGGTGCTATGAAAAAATTGGTTTGTTGTTTGAAGTGATCCACATTTGATAATCTACTGTATTTCTCCCACTGTACTGAACATGATGTTTTCATTCACAACCTTCACAGATTGAATCTGGAGGTTCCCAGGGCAGGTCGAGTCTGTTTTTTAAAACTGTGTTGTGGATTCACTTTGAATCAATTTGTATTTTGAATTGCTGCCACTGAAAAAGCTCACCTTTACAACCAGTCACTGCACATTGTGGTAGTGTGTCTATTAGCCAGCAATGTGGCTCCTCATCGAATAAAAACTGGAGCGTACATCAAGCTTGAGTTTTTGTTTGCTCCTCACTAGCTTTAAATGCCAGTCCTGAATTTGCAGACTGACACTCAAGTGTAAAAGGGGTGCCTGAGGCAAAAATGATTGGTCAACTAAACAGGAAAAAAAGCAAAGAGTTGAATGGCACCTCACCTGCTGATCCTTACAATGTAAGCAAAGGAAACTGCTATTTAGCTCAGGAAAGTGCAAAGAATTTTAGTGAGCTGTGATGTTGTCATCTAGGCTCTCGAAAAGGTAACTGGAAGTGTTGTGAAAAATTCTGACGTAGTACATGGACCATTATGATCTAAATGGTCATCACCCAGACTACGTTCAAGTCTTCCAGGACAAGAGAATGCCTGCAAGCTTCTCGCTGCCCTCATCAGCACTCGGAAAGGCTAACGTGAATGAGTTGGACAAGTTTGAGCCTGATGTATCTCAAATTAGAGAGCCTGTGAATCTGCAGCCCGTTGCTTGTAGCATGAAAACTAATAAATTGTGGCTTAAGTGTTCCAACAACATAACATGGAGAGCACTAAGAACTTATTCTGGAACCACTTTTTTCTCTGGAAAATGTATTCTGTGTAATGGACAGGGGCATATATTGGAGCTCCCACTTGCCCCAAAATAATGTTTTCTTAACTAGATTTTCAAACTTAAGTACATGGCATTGCAAGCATACAAATATATATGGGTGTTTTATACATGCAAATGTTATTTACGCACATAGAGTTCAGGAATTTGTAAATGTACATAGCTAGTTGAGAACCATGGGCTGTCTGACCTTGCAAACTTTTATCTATGGTATTTCAAAGGACTATTCAAATGCTTATTTGCAGACCCTTTTCCGCATTTGAACATGCAGGCGTACAATTTGTACACACTCAGCATGTAAAAATTAAGTGAACCAAAACACAAGAGCAAGATCCCAGAATAACCAATCAGGGCTACTAGGGCTCCAAATCAGAAAATACAGAGACTTGAACCAGGATCTCCCATATGCCTAACTTCTGAGCTAGTGCCTATTCAAGGGTGGGTCTTCTTGTGGTTTTTTTTTTTTTTTTTTTTTTTTTTTTTTTACACAAAACACACAAAGCCTAAGATCTTGTTTTCATTCCAATATGGAAAAAAACAAAATTCTGAAACCTTGAATGTTTTTTTCCCCCCAGAAAATGGAGTTCTTGTTTTCTGGCCAGCCCAAATCACTGACTACAGTTCAGCCACGGTCATTAATGGTTAAGAGTTATTGCCAGCTGAAGTGGAATCTGTGTGGAACGTGTTAGCGGTCTCAGCCCAGCTCATAGCGAACAAGATTCCACATCATGAAACTCCACTACATTTAGCACCTCTGGCTGGCACCTCCTAAGAGGGACAGGAACTAAACTCTCTCAGTCCTGTCCCAAGAGAAAATCCCTCTGAATCAGAATGAGAAAAGGAGAGGGGAAGCTTGCACTGCTGTGGATCATGTCTCAGTATTTGTTTTGGAGATGGAAGATTTAAGTCTCCTGTGCTGTCAATCTGGCACCTTTAAAATGAGCATGATATTATTGTAACGAAATGTGCCAACAATATTATGGGTTCTTAATATCTAATTTATAAGAAGTTGAATTTAATTCATTTTTGGCATAATAACAATACAAAGGCTAGTTACTGATTTGAAGTCATTTGCTATTCCTCCAGACTAAGTGTTCAAATGTCATTTCATTATCATTAAAGTAAACATCCTCAGCAATATGCATTTATGAAGGCGATGAGACTTAATATGAACCTTTAATAATGATGGAGATTGCTTTAGTGGCATACAGTCCATTAACAAAAAAACTTACAAAGGTTTAAAACAGCTACAGAAGACATTTTCAAACATGCATACTAAGGATTTTTAACTTGATAGACATTTGACAGGTAAGCTACAGATTTTTGTTACGTACAAACTTTCCTACCAATATAATAAAGAACAAAGATTTTAGGCCCAATCCAACACCCAGCGAAGACAATAGAAAGACTACCACTGACTTCAATAAGCATTGGACAAAGACCTTACATATTAAGGCCGTGATCATGCAAATAGTTACTCACATAAGTAAAGGTCTTTGCAGGATAAAGCCCTAAGCACACAGCCATGGACTTATGTGGGTAAAAACTATCGATACGTATGTGAATATAAGTAAGGACAAGTTAATCAGCTTTTCCAAGGAAGAACGGTCCTCTGTTAATACCAGGATACTGAATACCCTTTTTCAAGTACCAGGGCCCTGGAAAAGATATACCAATGATTATCTCCACCTTTAGATTTCTACATAGCATACCTATGTATTGGAATGCAGTGGCTGTGTTTAGTCTTTTTTCTGTGTTAGAACTGATTGTCAATATAGTCTTTATTTTGTTCTCTGCATTTTCACTAATACCTTTTCTACACAGGAATGGGTATTATTTTTACCTTTGTAAAAAAAAAAAAAAAATATCTTTGTATTCCAAGCAGTAGACTCTGTGGGTGAGATTTTTTTTTTAAATAAGGGGATCAGGCATCTCAGACAGTTGGGTGCCCAACTGCCATTAAGAGTAAATTGAAAGTCATTGCCTGCTTCCTGTAGGAATTTTTTTTGAAGATCCTACCCTTTATATACTGTGTGGATGATCTTCATTTCGGTGAAGAGGAGCCCCACTAGATACACACACAACTAAACACCTCAAAATAGGACATGAGATTTAGATGGTTCATACGTCTCACATGGATCTTCTGCACAGAGCAAAGCTCCAGCCTGCATGCACGTATTTTGAGAAAATGACAGATATAAAACATGAATATGGGTAGAAGGCATAAGTAAGAAAATGGTCAGAAAATAAAGCAGAGCCAGTATCCCATTAACTCTTGTGCTTTCAGTTACCTTCCTCACTATCTACTCTATCTGGTTCTGATATCACTCATTTCTGTGTAGCCAAACATTACTGAACACATATATACTTACTGTGGTTAAGGTCTCTCAAAAATGAGAATGGTTACTTTGTTCTAAATTGTCTTCCCTCTTTCTCCCCATCCCCTTTAATACATCTTTATTATTGATCTCTGAAGCCTGATCCGACATGCTGCTGAGCATCCTCAGTGCCAACTGAGCTACATGGAACTGGAAAGTGCTGAGGGACTTCAGATATCATTTACTCTATGGGATTTGACAGTGCTCAGTACCTTACAGGCTCAGGCCCTACACATCAGTACATATACATCAGCATCCGTCACCATGACCCTATTAGGATCACTCTTAATCTCCCTCCCTGTATCCTTGCCCGACACACACACATACACACCACAGTGTTTGAGAGCAGAACATACCCCATGGTTGTCTTTCAACAGACTCCTTGCTCTGTAAAAGCAAGTGACCATCTTGAACTCTGTGATCTATTCCCCTAGTCCCCAGGTCTATTTCTTTTTAAATACTTGCTATTAATTTTAAATGAAAATGACTGAAAGTGATATTCAATAAATGTTCTGGAAATTTTCCAGCCTAACCTACTTTAATACTTAATTGGAATGTGCCTTAGGCACTTAACATATATTAGCCTTACACTCATGGTTGTTTAGCTTTGCACAGGATGAAGGAAAATTGTAAACAGCATGCCTTTTGAAACTGGATAGTGCATGTCTAAGGTTAATAAAAGTGACCTTTACACAAAGGTGTTACTGTCAAATACACATATAAATAAAACACTTGTCACTATCAGGAGACAATTTTGTTCTTTAGTTTTTTCTTGGCCCTTCTGGCATGTAATCTGTATTGCCGTCTCTTCCTAGTTGATTTTGGCTTAAAGCTCATACTTTAGACAGAAGTTGGGCAACCAAATGCAAGCACATAATGGCAAGTCTTTACTCAAGTGAAACTCCCTCCAAAGACAATGAGTGTTTTGCCTGAATAACGACTTCAGGATTTGGCCTAGTCATTTGTTTTCATTTTCCTCCCTCTATTACCAAGGTGTCATGTCTGTTCTCCGATACTCAAAATGCGAGTACTGTTTTTGAGTACTGAGTTTCCAAGGGTACAGCTGTTAAAACAATAGCCAGTGGAACCAAGTGATTGTGAAACTCAGTTAAGGATGAAGTGAAGTGCTTTGGCTCAGTGTAACTCAGTAGTTTCACTCCACTTAAATTTTTTTCTACCTGTAAGAGTGTTCCCCTCAAACCGCAGCCCTACTCTGAAAAATGGTTACATAAAGAAGATATCACCTCACTCGAATCAGAATACACAGATTTATTATTTATGATAACTACGGTTCTTCTTCGAGTGCTTGCTCATATCCATTCCAGTAGGTGTACGCGCCGCGCGTGCACGTTCGTCGGAAACTTTTACCCCAGCAACTCAAGCGGGCCGGCAGGTTGCCCCCTAGAGTGGCGTCGCTATGGCGGGTGATATATACCCCTGCCGGCCCGCCCGACCGCTCCTCAGTTCCTTCTTACCGCACGTGTCGGTCGTTGGATACTGTGGAGGCGCGCATAGCTGCCTCCACATCCCTGAGCTTCTCTTGCAATTGTTCCTGTCTGGAGTTAGTTAGTCATAGTTACTTAGCATACGTAGTTGTAGTTATAGTTTAGACTTAGAGTTATTAGTTGTATATAAGTAAACTTCAATATCGGTAGGCTCTGGCCCTTTCACCGCGCCCGGTGCCGGCCGATGCCTGGTTCGCCGGGTTCAACTGCGTGCTGACTTTAAGAAAGCCGATGCCCCACCAGTGATCCCCGACGACGCCTGCCTGAAGTGCCTGGGGGAATCACACATTTTCAGATAAGTGCACTCATTTGTAAGATCTTTCACGTCCCCGAACAAAAAGGGAGCGAGACCAGCGCCTCAGACGCTCCCTATGGAAGCGCACTTCACCCCACGCCTCGGGCACCGACAATCGCGCCGAGGCTCCGGCACCGGATCCTCCGGCAACCGCGAAGACGCACCGGCACGGACCTTCTCCGGCACCGCTCCCGCGAAGGAGGCTACTCCTACAGTCCTCAACCCGGCTAGGCGCCTCCCGTAAGGAGCACCCACTGCCGGCGCAGTCCGTGCTGGCTGTGCAAGGGTTTCGTTGGCTCCGGGCCCCGGCTCTTCCGTCGCGTCCCGATCCCTCCCAGCTCCCCGCCAATATCTGAGGTAGACTGCGACCTCCGCCCACGCCCGAGAACTTTCTCGTCTGCACGGGACCGGATTTGCTCTGACTGAGCCTGGGCTGCCCCATACCCCCGCCTGCAGCTGTTGCGGGTTGTTTATTGCTTCTTAAAAGGCAAGCCAACCCTATGAGGGCACCTTCCGCCGGCATTCTCCGACCCCGGCACTGCTCAAGATCCAGGCATCCCAGTCGCGATCCGAGCACCGATCACAGAGGAGGTCTCCCCGGGACCCCCACCGCTGCGCTAGTCCCGGCACCGCTCTCCTGCGCCGCACCGGTCGGACTCGCGGGCACCGGTCATCGATCGCGCCATTCCAGATTACTCCCGGCACCGCTCGGGTCCACCGCCGCCTACCTGGCACCGCAACTCAGGAGCGCTACACGGCACGCAGGTCCTCTTCTCCGGTCGACCTCCAGGCACCGCGCCGGTTCGCCAGGTTCGTCCCGCGCACCGGTACGAGCTTCACAGCACGATTCTCCGGCACCGCGGAGGTCGTCGCCATCAAGGGCGCTGGTTCTCGCTATCCTCCTCAGCCACCATGCCCTCCGACAACATCTGTATCCTCCGACTGACAGTATCATCTGATTTCTGAAAGACTGCCACCATCTTCCAGAAGGTCACCATGAGGCCAGGCCCACAGCACTGGCTTATGGACCCCTGGGCATACCATTCAAGCCCAGGTCTCCGCTTGTTCCCGCACGTTGCACCTTAGCCCAGAACGGAGGCTCCAGAGTGCTCCAGCGTCACGGCCCCCACCCATCCCCTGAGGAGCGTCCGTCTCTCATTCGCTCCTGCGATAAATCCCTCAGGACGCTGAGCCGGTACTGCCAGCTACGGAGCTCCCAACCCACTCTTGCCATGTCAACTTCTTCATCTTCTCCCCTATGAAGCAGGAGCCGAACACATCATGTCCACCCCCCCTAGACTTGATGCTCACAAACTCCTCAGGCGTTATCTTAAGTGCGCTTACTTGAACTTGAACATTCAGCGCCGAAAGTCTCTGAGTTGAGACCCTGTGTCAGTATACTCACGTCTGACACCCACTCGTTTGCCCTCCCTTTATTAAAAACAATACAGCAGCAACCCAACACCATCTGGCATCACGGCCTCTCCCCTCACTGCCCGAAGGGTAGGAACGCAATACATGTCCCATCTAAAGACTACTGACTACCTAGATATCCACCCCTGCTCCTCGTGGTTCCCATCGACTATGAAGTGAACGAGAGGAACTCATGCGCAGAGCGCCAGCCCCAAGTCCAAGGACGCAGAGATACCTACTGGGCCGCAAGGCTCTATTCTGCTGGGAGCATTGCAGCTCGAGTTCTAACCAGCAAGCTCTACCAGCGTCTACTCCTTCAAACACCTGGTCACCGCTATAAATCAAAGAGCTCCTCCCGACAAATCGCTCCCAGGCGTTCGTCACCCTTCTGGCGAAGGAAAAAGTTGCACGCACCTCCTTGAGCTGGCACTGACGGGCCACTCTGCCGGCCAGACCTGGCCTCGGTGTCACGATTGCGTCTATCTCCTGGCTGCAGGTCTCGGGCCTCCTCCGACTACCAGACAACCATCCAGGATCTTCCGTTGAGGCAGGGCCTGTTCTCTATAAGACCACCCGGGGCTGCAAACACTAAAGGATAACAGGGTCATATATGCGGGCTCTTGAATGCATTACCCCGTGATCACAGCGTAGACCCTCGCCCAAACTACAACAACAGCTAGCCTTTCCCCCGCCCAGACAGAACAATCTTTCAGCGCCGACAATAAGAATGGCCAGCGCAAACTCTCTAATCAGGCGGGTCCAAGCCAGACCTACCAGCCTCTTCCGGCTCGAAGTCCTCATTTGAAAATACGCTTCGAGGGCGATGTACCAGTTTCCTCCTATGGAACCCTCTCCACCCTCCGACCGTCTCTCCGACTTCCTCCGCTGCTGGCGCCGCTCACTTCAGACGTTGTCCTCCGCACGCTCGTTGGATACACTGCAGTTTGCCCTACCCGGCCTTCCCGCCCCCCTCCCTCCTTCCCTCTTCCAGACCCCTCTCACGAGCAGATCCTTCCTCCGGATTGCAAGCGCTCCTCAACAAAGGTCCATTCAGGAGTTCCGCAAAACGAAGAAGGGCAAGGGTTCTACTCCCGCTACTTATTTGATTCCCAAGGCCAAGGAGTTCTCCCCTCCTCGACCTTCGCGGACTCAACAAATATTTACTGAAGTTGAAATTCCGCATGTTTCCTTGGACCATCAGTCCCCTCCTAGATCTGGAGACTGTACGCCGCCCTCGTAATGCAGCGCCTATTTCATATCGCCATTTTTCCCGCCCCATCGGAAGTTTGCCTCTCATAGCACCCATTATCTAGTCCACGTCTCCCGTTCGCTCTCGGCCGGCCCGAGAGTGTTCACAAGTGCTGCATGCCTCAGTCGTCGCCTTCCTTCGTCGCACCGGTGCAATATTCCCCTACCTCGACACTGCTCATCTGAGACCGTCAGCAGGCCAGGTGCTCTCCACGTCCGCTATGATCACCGCCTTTTGCAAACTAGGCCTGAATGCTGAATGTAGAGAATCCATTCTGTCCCCTACCCAGAGGATAAATTTATCGCGCCGTGCCTTAGACTTGCCACGGCCACGCCACTCTTCCCTTGTCCTTGATTTCCCAAGCTTTTCCGACATCATCCGAGTTGCAGCAGCACCTCTAACTTCTACTCCACCTGCTCACACTCTTGGCCACATCGGCCCCCCATGCACTTTTGACGCACCACCGCCAGGCTGCGGCTCGACCTCTGCATTTGCTCATCCCTCAGCTGCGCCAAGCCAGTCGGTCATGAACCGTCGTCACAGTCCCACACGACATACTTCTGCTCCCTCCCAATGGTGCTGAGAGTCCGTCAGTCTGCGCGGCGCCCATTCCATACCTCCTCAGCCCCCTTCAGTCCCTCACTACGGACGCATCGACTTGGATGGGCCCACATAGGGCCGTTGAGGAACCAGGCCGTCGCTGTCTCTCCCGATTGGCTTCTCACATATCAACGTCCGGAATTAGAGCGGTCCGCCTTGCTCCCCGGCCCTGTCAAGCCTTCCATCGGCAGATCAAAGGCCGCGTGCTACGTTTTCATAGACAACACCACATCGCGTAACTATGTCAACAAGCAGGCGGACGAGATCTCCTCTTCTCTTCGGGAGGCCATCAATGTTGTGGGAATTTTCATAGCCCACCAGTCCTCTAACGCTTCCTTTCTCCCCGGGGCGCACAATACCCCTGGGACATCTCAGTCGGGTTCGTGTCAGCTGCCAAGAATGGTCCCTTCGCCCAGACGTAGCCCGTACGTTTTCGCACAGTGGGGGCATCCCCACATGGATGCTTTTTGCATCTCGCGACGAACAGGAAGTGTCCGGCTGTGCTGTTCATTCCAAGGCCGCTGAGCGGGACTCGGTAGCGAATGCCTTCCTGATTCCCGCGGCGGGGGGAACGCACCTTTTTTTATGCCTTTCCTCCGTTCCGCATTAATCCTCAAGGTCCTTCTGAGGCGCGCAAGGGACAAGCGCCGCTTGATTCTCATCGCCCAGCAGGGCCAGTCAGCATTGGTACTCTCTGCTCGGACCTGTCGGGTAGTGGACCCTGTTGCCCCTGCCTCTTCACCTGGACCTGATTACGCAGGACCTACGGCCGCTTTTGTCCACCGCTGACCTTCAGTTCACTTCAATCCTCGGCGTGGCTCCTGCCGCGCCGCCGCGCTCCTCATTCCTCTTACCGCCGTGTCGTCGTTGGAACTGTGGAGGCGGCATAGCTGCCTCCACATCCCTACTCTCTGTCAATTGTTCCTGTCTAGTTAGTTAGTCATAGTTACTTAGCATACGTAGTTGTAGTTATAGTTAGACTTAGAGTTATAGTTGTATATAAGTAAACTTCAATATCGGTAGGCTCTGGCCCTTTCGCCGCGCCCGTTCCGGCCGATGCCTGGTTCGCCGGGTCAAGGCGTGCACTTTAAGAAAGCCGATGCCCACCAGTATCCCCACGACGCCTCCTGAAGTGCCTGGGGGAATCACACATTTTCAGATAAGTGCCGCATTTGAAGTCTTTCGTCCCGAACAAAAAGGGAGCGAGACCAGCGCCTCAGACGCTCCCTATGGAAGCGCACTTCACCCACGCCTCGGCACCGAACGCGCCGGCTCCGGCACCGGATCCCTCCGGCACCGCGAAGACGCACCGGCACGGACCTTCTCCGGCACGCTCCCGCGAAGAGGCTCTCACGTCCTCAACCCGCTACCGCCCGTAGGAGCACCACTGCCGGCGCGCCGTGCTGGCTGTGCAAGGGTTTCGTTGGCTCCGGCCCCGGCTCTTCCGTCGGTCCGATCCCTCCCAGCTCCCCGCCAATAATGGGGTAACTGCGACCCCGCCCCGCCCGGAACTTTCTCGTCGCCGGGACCGATTGCTCTGACTGAGCCTGGCTGCCCCAACCCCCGCCTGCCAGGTTGCGGTTGTTTATTGCTTCTAATAAGGCAAGCCACCCATGAGGCACCGTTCCCCGCATTCTCCGACCCGGCCTGCTCAAATCCAGGCACCGAGTCGCGATCCCGCACGATCACGAGGAGGTCTCTCGCCGGACCCCGCTGCCAGTCCCGGCACCGCCTCCTGCGCCGCACCGGTCGCACTCGCTGGGCACCGGTCTCGATCGCGCCATCCAGATACTCCCGGCACCCTCGGGGTCCAGCGCCGCTACCGGCACCGCAACTCCAGGAGCCGGGCTCACGCACCGAGTCCTTCTTCACCGGCGAAGGCAAAGTTGATTCTCAACACTCCCTCTATAAAGAACAGAGACTGCATCCGCCAGCATACATGAATTGAGCTTCGTTGGGAAAGAGGCACATGTTTTTTGTCAAAGGGAAATCCAGCCTACAAAGGTCGCAGCCCTAGAATTCTTTTAGAGGGAGCAACAAAGCATCCGTGGACAGAAGGTATCGGGGATTATAGTGCTACTTAGATTCAGAAGCCAATTGACAAGGTCCGGTGTCCCCCTCACCAAGCAAAGTAAGCTTCATGGGATAAGAGATCACCCGCCATAGCGGCGCCACTCTAGGGGGCGACCTGCCGGCCCGCTTGAGTTGCTGGGGTAAAAGTTTCCGACGAACGTGCACGCGCGGCGCGTACACCTACTGGAATGGATATGAGCAACACATCTCGAAGAACAAGAGTTACAAGGTAAGTAACCATGTTTTTACTTCTGTTAGTCCTTCAGAGCTAAAGCAGAAGTATAGAGGTGTTAAGTTTTTAAAGGAAAGACTGGATGTTTGTTTAGCAATTCAAAGTACAAGTGGTATCTTCACCCATCTAATGGTAAGATTGGTGGATCTATAAAGTACAATTCTCAGGTTGATCCAAGTAAATGGAAAGACTCGCACTGACTTCAGACAAATTTTGGATCAGGACCTCTAACATGTTGTGTATGTTACATGAACTCTTTTGCAAATACTGCAACTCAAGAGCATGGAATTCTGACAGCCTAGAGATATGTACATTCATTATGACCTAGTACAAAGCTCAGTTATATCTTCAATGCACTACACAGGAGTGATGGAAGCAGAAAAGACTTCATGACTGTTGTGGATTTAATTGGGAGTTGGAAGGCTAAAACCTACCCACCAACTCTGAAATTCTTGAGTTTGGAAATATAAGCAAATGCTACTTATTACAAACCTACTCTCCTCAAAATAAAATAACAGAGTTTGTGGTGTTTAAACTTAAAAAAAAATTGAAAATTTCCCCCAAATCTTCCCAATCACTATTAAAGAATAACCTTTCACCTCTTAGCTCTACAGTAGCTCCCACTCCTAATTTTTCGTCTGAATCAAAGATTCCTTCTTCAATCGTTATCTACTGGTACTTTCGTTTGAACACTTGGGTCTCATCAAGTACTTCTTTCAAACGAATGAGTTAGCAAAAATGCATGAAGACTTGTGGAGGATAAACAACATGATGGTACTCCCAAGACCTTTTATGAAATAGCTCTGCAAACTATCTCACCTTAGCATCAATGAAAATGGTAATTTTCCACCACTATATGCATCTAATTTTAATTGTTCTGTTGTGTTCAGTTTAAAATCCCAGACCTACCGTTGCAGAAAATTTTAAATCTGAATAAAACTAAAAGTGAGAGGAGAGTAGCCATTATTTAACACAAAAAATATAGTAACCATCATCATTTCTAATTATCAAATCAGTCATGGGCAGAATTTTTTTTCGGACTGGTTTGAACAACAAAGGCTGTCAAAGCCACCAAATACTTTCCTTATCACCTTGAAAAGTGACAAATCAGGTTCAGTCAGAATGTAGCAGTGTCAGATCATGAATGGCCACGTGCCCACATGACTTTACCTTGAAATCCTCAAGTTTATTAGCACATTAACAAAATGCATGTCTTCCCTTTTGTTTCCCAAATCTGAACACTTTGAAATTTGTAATTCCTTAAGCCAATGGAGATACAGAGCCAAATCCTCTGCTACAATCTAACTGCATTGTGCTGCTCCAGCAGTGGAAAGCCACCTTATGCTTTTGCTGGAGAATACCACTTGGGTCACACAGAGCTGGTTTATGCCCAGACCCTGCAATCGACACCGCTTTGCCAGATCCCTGTGCTTGGTCCCAGTGACTCTACAGGGACTCCAAGCATACTCAGGAACCTGCCCATGCACAGCAAATTGAAGGATCAAGTCTACAGTGGCTCTACATCCCTCTCCTAAATCCAACACTCAGGGAACATGGGGTACTCCTGTGATCTATGGCTGCTAGAATGCCCTTTGGAATGGAAGGAAGCAGAGCACAACTCCAGTTAGAGAGCGTAGTTCCTGGAGGTCCACAAGAAGAAGGAATATGCTTATCTTTTAGAACTCCAGGGAGGCCAAAACTGGCAAGAAAATCGCCAGGTGGGCATTCAGGCAGAGCAAAAGAGCGGTACCATTTCCCCACTAACGGGTGCCCCTGGGTGCTTCAAGGACACTGACCAAGATCAAAGGGCACATAGGAAGCATTTTGAAATATGGGTCTCATTCTCTCACTTATTCCTAATTTACAGCCGTGAAATTCCATGCAAGCGAATGGAGTTACACAAGCTGACCAAAAAATTATGTTGTGCAGTGCTCATATTCAGCATTTGTATCCAAATATCAGGCCTAATTCCAACAATTAGTCCCACACATCTCTGAACACTAAATACAACTGTGTTTTAAATAAACAAATAGTGTTTTGCTAAAAAAAAAAATATTCCCATGCTGACAAAGTAGATTAATTGATTCCTGACTGGTGTTGCACAGATATTACTCAGTCCTGTTCACCATGTAATGATTGGTTTAAGTTCTTTAGCAAGTGGGATAACTACAGACAGTTAATATTAAAGACATCTATAAGTTTGAAGCTCTAAAATAAGACAGGCTCACCAGAGCTGTCTTGGGGATATTGTAGAATCATCTTACTGTACCTATAAAGGCAATAAACCTTCAATATATTTGGGTCAAGAGAGGTTAGGAAAGTTTCTTTTCAGCAATCAACATTTTAAAAAATATACACAGTCAGCAGCAGACTGAGAAATGTCCTTCTGGAGAAGCTCTGTAGCTATGCATAACAATTTTACAGCTGGTTACAAGTTATGAGTTCAGGAAATGAAATGCATACAATCTGAGAAATAAAAATAGCCTGATGCAATATTTGTAGAGTGCTTTGAGTATTTTATTTCACCATTTTAATGGTTAATCAAAAACTGAAACCTAGCATAAAAATTTGTTACTTGTACCATATTATCTGGATTCCCTCGTCTCCGTTTACTGATCCAGCACAGCAAGACTTCCCCAGACACTAAGAAACTGCACTTGCTTATAATTCCCGTCTTTATGAGACTGGAGTGCTGCACACACAATTTTCTCACTCATCTTGTCACCGGTTCCTGGGCAGACAGAATTAATTTTAGTAACAACCACTGTCCAGCAGACACACAACAACATCAGTAGCAGATTGTTACTCTAGAAGGACCGAATTCTGCTTGTCTTTCTCACGTGAGTAGACCCATTGGGTTCAATGGCATTTAAGGCACAAGCACACAGCAAATCAGACATATACAATGTATGGAAGATTCTTAATTATAAATATACAGAATAACAGTAAAAAATTTCCAGCATATGAGCACCCCCTAAGTTTACAAGCAAGTTAACTACAAAGCTAACTGCCTGAGCCCTGGAACTGCACCTAAGGAAGGCTTTGCTGTCCATCTGTATGTAGCTAAGTTAGCTTTGTAATTAAAATTACCTCATCTCCTGAATTTCACCTAAAGAAAGCTGTGTTTCTGGTTAAAAAGAACTTTCATAGTACACAGTTCCTGACTAAACTATTAAAATGCATGTCTTAGAAATAAGGGATCTTACCATATAAAAGGTCTAAGTCAAGAGATACTAGACACTTATATCTTTGAATATAGCACACACAAGCAAGAATTTCAAAGATGTTACAAGATGCTACACATGGATATCTGAGGTTGTAGGGGGAAAAAAAAGAGTCTGTTGTTAAACCCCAATTCTGCAGCTGACTGCACAGGTGCTCCCTTATGTGCAATCAGTTGCAAGACCATGGCCTTATACTGTTTTATTTGAGTAGTAGTATATGGTCATGAAATTAAAGACTTTTGTACTGCATATACACAAAGAAGCACGGTCAAGACTGCATGTAGCAAGACAGACAGAAAATCTTTACTTGTGCAAAATGACCCAGAATCTCAGAAGTTTTCAAGGTGAATACAGTGGGTGCAGAAACAAAATATTCTTTTTCCATTGTTTCAACTGGAAGATGTCTGACTCAGAAGTAAGGGTCTAAGAGCAGCTGCCATGTTATTTTTGCTTTTATTTTTCTGAAGAAAATTGTTGGATTAATGTCACATCCTGTCAGATGCAGTACTAGCGTAAAGTCAAAGGGTGTACCATCCGTTAACAGTTAATGAATGAGACAGCCTCTGCTGGAGCAGTGAAAAACAAGTAGAACTATATTATTTATGTACCTTTATTTCAGAAGAGGAGCTAGCAAGCTTTTTAGCAAAGTTCTTGAGCAGAGTGTGCATTAAGGAACTGCAGAATGCACTTCTTAGCAGCTAATTTCAGAAATATTAGTGACTGAAATGTTCACACTGAAAATAGAATATTGAGACAGTAGCTATGAGACTGTGCCTCATCTTGTGACAGAGGAGAATGGTTGTGGGTGCATTAGATGAATTTGTGCTTGTTTGAGCCTAGATCTCAATGGTCACCCTTTGTTCTGATATTCAATTTACAGACAGCACTTGGATGATTTTCACATTTGCTTTCCGCTGGAGAGAGAGACATGATGTAGGTTATCTTTCCTCTTCACCTGGCAAGTGCTTACTTAGAGGTGATGTGCTTGGTGATGCAGTTGTAGTGATATTAAGGATACTAATTACTAATCATACTAAGGAGATCAAGGTGTTGGTTTTAACCACAAGGCCCTTGAAGGTAAAGGCTTGGTCACCTGAGAAACCATCTCTCCCTCTCTATTCAATATGTCTACAGGTCCAATCAACACAGGCACTCAAAGTGGAGACCATTCAGTCCAAGAATAAGGATTAAAAGGACAAGGCTGAAGAACAGATGCACCAATGAATACATTAACCCCACAACAATAATCAGATACTCCTTCAGATAATCCTATTTCTCAATAGACTCTCAATCATTCAAACAGAATAAAAGTAAAATCAGAGCAATCCCAAGGCCTACATACAGGTTTTCGATCATCTGCATGGCAGCGGTGTATTATTGCCTAGGCCAACAAGGCCTAGACTAGGGCGGCAAATTTGTGGGGCAGCACTTGCGCTCTCAGAATTTTTTTTTTTTTTTTTGCTTCGGCACTTGCAATCTTGGGGCAGCAAAAAACCCTGGGCCTACAGGCGGCAAAATCATTAATCCGCCACTGCTGTGTGGGCTGTTCTCTCTTGTGTATAGTATTACCTGGCGGATTGAGCACTGGACTAGAACTCGGGAGACCTGAGTTCTGTTCCCCATTTGGCTGGACTGCTGGATGAGTTTAGACAAATCCTTCACCTTCCTGTACCACAGTTCACTCATCTGTAAAATGGGGGTAACTGATATTGAACTCTTTTGTAAAGTACTTGGAGATCTAGTAATGAAAAGCACTATATAAGAGTGCTTACCACATACCCCTTACCACACTCTCTCACAATCCTTAAGGTATTTACTGACCCAACCTTGTGAAATAGGGAGATACTATTAACCTCATATTACAGATGGGGAAATTGAGAGGCTATGTGATTTACCCAGTCACACAGGAAGTCTGTGGCAGAGTAGGGACTTGAACTGAGGACTCCCAAGTCCTCAGCTACAACTCTAAACACTGGACCATCCTTACTCTTGAGCTGAAGCTCTCTAGGACTGACCAAAGAAAGATTAAATTTACAATACACAATGGAATAAATGTTACTATTGCTTAGGTGAGCTTTCACATGAATGTGCACACTAAGACTAGGTCTTCATTTGCCCCAGAATCCTTCCTGTCTATCTGAACAGGAGTTAAGCAGTACTCACTGTTGTGTTGTCCCTCTACAAGGCAGGAAGATTTCTCCACATGAAGCAGGTCTCTGGGTTGCTCAAGCCCTTGGCGTCCAGCCTAGGGGAAGCCTAACAGATGAAACTAGCTGTCAGACCTCTCTCGTTGGATAGTGGTGTTCAAGAAATACTTCCTAATCCAGATTTGTTTGCTTGCCTTTCTCCCTACTGTTTTTGGCCCCTTGATTGGGGAGAATGGGGACCTGCCAGGCTGGTTTCTCTTTACTACTTGTCTCCAGTAGCCATTCTGGAGGCAGGTGGGGGTGGTTAAAGAGAACAGAGACACCTCTTGTGAAGGTGAGGGTAGCTAGACTTTTCTGAGAACTAAAATAGACCCCTCTCTCCTACTCTGGAGAAAACAACTGAGGTTTACAACTCTTTCTGCTGCTAGAAGCCAACTCCCCTGTCTCCCCCCCTCTCCCCTCACCCATAATAGGCTGGGGTAGATTTGCTGAGTACCTGAACAGTCCCAGTGTCTACAGGATGTGATTGGTTTTTCAAGCATGTCAGTCAGGCTGCTGGCCTAGTGACTCCTCCTCTTCTCTAGTCCAGCACCCATTGTCCAAGTTTCACCCACATAGTTAGGATGTCCATTTCTGTATCAATTTCCTCACCTCTACATCCATGCTGCTGCTTCAAAACAACAAGGAGAAAACACCAAAAATAGAGAGGATGATGATGTTAATGATTGGTACCATGTGTGATTCAACTATTATTGGCATTTTATTTCTGCTTTTCTTTTTCTCTCTTTTCCCTTATTGCAATTTAAATGAATGAGGAGGAGAAGAGGGAACTATCGCTCTTGTCTACCAGGAGTTTTCTTGGAAGATTCTATAGTCATCAGGGGAGACCTAGTAGGAATGACAAGACAAAAAGAAAAAAAAAAATCTTCTGTGAAAATTAACAAAACTGGAATAGGGTGAATGTTCACAACTTCAGCAAAATAAGTTAGGTACACAAATGTTGACATTTTGCATCTACAACGATCCCGGTGATAAACTACCTAAAGCCCAGATCTTGCCAAGCTTGGTGAGTTAAACCCAGATTTTAAAGATATTTAGGTGCTGCTCTGCTCAGGGTTGCAAGGTTGAAGGCCCAGATCCTCAGAGGTATTAAATTCAGGAGCCTAACTCCCGTTGATTTCAGTGGGAGTTAGATGCATAAATACTTTTGAGGATTTGGGCCTAAGTGACTTAGGTGTCCAAGTCTCATTGTCAGAAATGATTTAGGCACTTAGGAGACTAAATTTCATTAAAAATTAATGAGGCTCAGATCCACAAGGGACTTGGGAGTCTAAATCCCACCGCAAGCCACAAAAACCCTCATTCAGCTGCTGCCTAACCTTGCAGGTGCCTAAACTCACTCATCACATTTTTCTTTATACAGTTCTCTAACTGCCTAAGTTTCTGCCTGTAGGCATGCACATTGCTCAGAAATATGGCTAGACATTTATCTCACATCTAAGCTCCAGCAGGATCCTCAAATCAGGTAAAGACTGGCTATTTTGCCTGTGGGGCTAATTAGGCAAATGTGTTCAGAGCACACAAAATGACCAGAAAGCCCAATTATCCTGTTTAACCAAGTGGTTAGGGGACTCTCCTAGGATGTGAAAGACCTTGGATTAATTCCCTTCTCTGCTTGATGACAGACAGAGAATTCAACAGGGGTTTCCTACCTGTCACAAAGGTGCCCAACCACTGGACTATGGGATATTCTGTGTGGATCACCCTCAGTCTCTCCTGTTGAAGCCATTCCACTTCGTAAAAATAATTAAATATACATTGATCCAGACTGAGAGGGTGAATGACTCTATAGTCTGGGGGTAAAGGATCCCTGTTCAAATCCACTCTCTCATTAGGAAGAGGGAGAACTCAGCCAGGGTCTCTCATATCCCAGGTGAATACCCTAACCACTACACTAAAGGTGTTCAGGAGACCTCTTCCTCTACACTCTCCCATTTTGTGTGTAGGTAGGTACAACACTAGGTGCCTTCAGTGCCTGACTCCAGAAGTGTTTCCAGCCATGAGTCCCTCCTGCTTGGAGTTAGGCACCAAACTGTGAGAGAGGCGTGACTTAGGGCACACCCCTTTCTTCAGCATCTGCTATCGACTAGCTTAGGTAGCTCCGTGCCTAACACGCTGGATTTGTGGATCGAATTCTCAAGTGCCTCTCTCTCTCTCTCCACACATTGTATAAGGAGCTTAGGCAACTAATGCAGGGTTTATGGATTCCGCTGGCTGCCTAAAAATTAGGCAATGCTACATTCAGCATTGCAATGCCCAAGTCCCTTTGTGGATCTGGCCCTGAGCCTTTACCAAACCAAAACTGGGACCACACCACTTCTTTATTAACAAGAGACATTTCTTACTGCCTCACACAGGGATAAAGCATTACTGAACATATACAGGCATGGTTGTGACTGAAGCAGAGGGAAGGGTCTAGAGTTAATAGGAATAGAGGTGTAGCTAAATTTTTGCAATTAATGTACAGGCACACCAGCTGCATTACCTCAGTGGACTATTATCTCTATAATTTTCATAAGTAATCATTATTAGTAACAATCATGTCCACTAATATATCAGGCATGATGTATAATATGCTTTGCAGCTATATCACCCAGCCTATGATCTACTGAGTGCTTACAACCTCATCAATGGGAGGCTAGGTCAATCACTTGGATGTGAGATCTTCAAGGAACACCTAGGAGCTGTAAATGTGACATTGATCGCAGTACTCTTCCTTTTCAGGTTAATACTGAAATGCTACAGAGCATGGGGTCAGAAACACTGCTAAAATAGGTGTCAAGTTTCAGAAAGGATGTAAAACAGAGGTCCTGCCCCCCTGTGGTCATTTAAAAAAAATGTCCTACCCATTCAGGGTCTACAGCACTTGTAGGAGAGCTGCTAAGCCTGCACACAAATTTCATCTGAAGCAACTGGTCCTAATGAATGCTATTGCTAATAGTCTCTGCCAATGGTAGGGACTAGGGATGAGATCCACAAAAGAACGTAGGCATTGTAATACCAAGCATCAAGCCCAATGACTGTTCCACTGTGGATATTTAGTCACTGGACCAAAGAGAATGGGAATTACTCTGTTGCCTTGTGGTTAGGGCATGCACCTGGGAGGTGGGAGACCTTGGTCCAATCCCCCTGCTCTTTCATAATTTTCCACAAAAGCTTCAACAGGAGAGACTAAGGGAACACCACAGCAAAACATCCCATAGCTCAGTAGTTAGAGAACTCTCCTGAGAGGCAGGACACTGCGTTCAAATCCTCTCTTTTGTCTCCTGGCAGAAATAGGGGGAATTGACTAAGTCTTCCACATCCCAGGTGAGTGCTCTCACCACTTGGCTATAAGTTTAAGGTGGGCCACTCCTTCTCCAGTTGTATTTTGAATGGGACCTAATCTAGTAGGCACCCTGAAAATACACCAAATGCCTACCTTCCCCTTGTTTGTGGCTCACTCTAGGGCTTAGTGGAAGATAGGTACCCAGGAAGACTAGAGGAAGACAGAAGTATGCATACCCAGAGACTGAAACATAGGTGTATATGAAATATTTACTCTGAAAAACTTTAGGCATCTAAACTCACTTCGTGCTTAAAGGATTGGCAAGAGTTTTATGGATCACAGAGGAGCCAAAACCAGGATTTAGGTGCCTACATCTGGGGTTTAGACACTTAAGAACTTTTGTAGATCCCACCCTACATAGGTATGAAGACTCAACTACGCTCTTGCTGTAATGGATTTTCCTTCAGGCGCGTGCAGTCACTGCATGCCATACCTGTGTTGCGCATGACAAAGTACTTTTTCCTAGCGATGCTAGTCTGACACTTTCCCATTTAAGTTTACACCTTACATCCAATTTAAATCTTTTCATTCAATTAAAAAAACTACTTTCAACATAAATTCAATAGCTCTGCTTCAGTGATATATAACTCCTGTATGCTTTCATTACGTATGTTATTTTTCTGAGCTATGCAACTAAACTATGCTCTCTCCCTTACTGCTCACGCAACCTACCCATTTTGTGCTGTGTCACTGACCCCTTCCTCCTCCTGCATAGTCACTCCTCCAATCTCTCTACAGCCTCTCATCACTCTTCTAGTCTTATCTTCTGCTAGTCTAGCTTAGTCTTGCTCTGGTATGCATAAAGCTGGTAGGCAGAACAATGAGCAAAAGATTCAGCAGAACTGGTCAAGGAGAAACATTAGTAGCAAAAAATTAAACAAAAGGTTTAATTTTGACATATTACTATTTTACATTCTAATAAGGTCTGATTTTTTGGGAAAGGAGTTCCATAGGGAGAGCAGCAGAATATAGTAACGGTATAGGCACACAATATAGCTTACTTCCTAGTTACACCATAAATTTTAAGTACAAATAAATTGATACAGGAGAGGAGATTGTGAAAAGGGAAGAGTAACAGATGATTGCTTTCATAAGAGGATAGGTGAACTAAACTAATCTGAACTGCTTTAGTTTATCACAAAGACATTTATTTCACTATACTCTGTGGGCAAGTTAAAGCACCCCAAGGCCTTAACATATTCAAGGGGATGAGTGTAGTGGACAAAGACTCCTTCAGAAAGCAATATTTAATAAAACTTAAATTAGGTCTCAGAAGAGTCATAGAATGTATATTAACTATGGCACCACACTTGAGATATTATGTTCACATGCATGTGTTTTAAAGTAATTGCCATCACACACACATCCCAAAAATTATTTTAATATAGGTATGGATATAGCTTCTGCTGAATCATTCACTTAATTTTTTGGGAAGTGAAGAGGAGCCACAAGAGAGATGGATAATGTACAGTCCACAGATAAGAAGGCTATATGTTCATGTAAAAACAAGAGACTTTTTTCCATTAATTCCGATGGGAGATGGCAAATCTACACCCAGATCTAAAGGTTTTCATTTTTCCAAATGGAGTGGGATATTTCAGCAAATTAGTTAAAATAATCTAAATTTGTCTTTCAAGTTTTGTAGAACATGTTTTAATAAAGTTACTATTTAGCTAGAATAATCAAGTTCATTATTTATTCTGATCAATATTTACAGAGAAACAGGAAGAAGCCTAAATAAGTATGGGAAAAATCCCTACAATTATAGAAGTCTGATTTTCCTCTAAATTCTTCATACATGGTACAATAAAATACTATGTGAGAATAATAAGGCAGCAAAAAAAAAAAAAAAAAAAGAGTGCGTGTGTTTTGTTCTAAAGAGGGATTTAAAAAGAGGGAAGTGATTTACTGGTCCAAGGAGTTAGTTTATTATGGCAATCAAAATGAGAAAGCAACTTTCCCCATCAAATACTTGAGGAAGGCATGGAGGAAAGGAAATTAGGATAAATAATCAAGTTTTCAAAACGAAAAGGGCAATTTTTAATTGTATGAAAAATAAATTAGTGAAGAAAATGGGAGCGGTACAGCTCCATTTACAAAAATAGTTTGGAAACCACATTCTGCAACCTCCGCAACCGCACTCCCCCCCCCAAATATTAGTAAAAGAGCAGGTATTCAATAAGAACATAAATGTGGACGTGCAATAGCCAACATCAGGCACAATAAAAGACAACTAAAGATTCCACAGCAAGTAGATCAAAAGAAGAATGAAACTGGGAATGCTCTGGAGAAAGTGATAGATAGACTTAAACATGGGAGTTGAGGAAGTAAAAGATGTAAGGTGTAGGACAACTATGATTTCTGGTCCTGAGTAGACATCTAAAGTCTGAATTACCGAGAGTGAGAGCAGAACCAGCGATATAGGACTAAGAGGATCAAAACAGAAAGACCAAGCAAGTTTAGAAAGAGGGCAGGTTAGGCAGTCTATAAAACTAACATTCCTTCCCATCACCTTAAAGTCTTGATGCTGTGAGTTCTAACATGAAAAACGTTATCAAAATTCTTCTTGTACCAATGATGACAATGAGGATTTTAATGTACAGTACACTGCACTAGAGCCAGAAACAAGTTACCGTTGCTATGGTATTAAAGGATAATTTTAATATTGAAAATTGTTAAGGGCCTGCTCCTGCAGCTCTTAGTGATCCTGGTAATCCAACAGGAGTCACCTTTTCATCAATTTTTAGCCAATGTGTTCTAATAGCAAGAGACAAAAGAGGGGTAGATCCTTAGCTAGTGTAAACTATTATAACTGACCTGAATTCAACAACAATTTATACCAACTAAAAATCTGACCCTTTAGTCTACCAATGTTAAATAATGCTTGAAAGACACTTACATATATTTCAGCAGACCGCCAGTACTGAATCTGAGCCCCACTAGAACAGAAACTCCTGGGTGAATTTTGTTTGAGCTTTCTAAGCTGCAGGTCAGACATATATATTACATTTTAGAACCAATAAGCCTTCTGTTTGAGTTCACTTTGTTTGTCCATTAAATCTCTTAAAAAGTATACATCAGCTATATAAACTTATCTATAATATTTAGATACCTTCCTTTAAGGCAATAATTAACCGCCCTCACTGTATCTGACATCTACAAGCTGAAATATCTGATTTAACTGTCTTCAAAATGGAACACGCTATCAAACTGTGGAGCACTGAATAAAATCCTGGAATCAGGGCCCTAATGCCTACAGCAATATTTTGTCTTAAGAAATAATTTCTGTGTTCAGACGTTTTCCATCATTATATTGCAACAACACACGATCACAGAAATGTAGGTCTGGAAAGGGCCTTAAAAGGTCATCTACTCAAGTACTATAAGCCTATATTATACTATTCTTCTGCTAAACCATACAAGTTGCTTGGGCACTTTTCTTTCTAAATCCCTCTTTTCATTTGCAGTTTATACATCTACTTTATTGGGAATGGTTCACAGAACACAGTAACTTTTATTTAAATATAAAACATTTGGACAAGTCACTCATTTTTTGTACCCATCTTACTTCACTTTTATTAGCCAATTTAAAATGGCTAGTAAGGGTAGTTTCAACCTAGTGAGCAGACAAGACATTCAGAAACTGACATTCTAGAATTCCCATTAAAGACTAAGCAAGATGAACTGCAGAGCAGAGGTGCTCTTTAGACCTATCACATTAAACAGGTCTATTCCCTTAAAACTTAATTAAAAAGCTTTTTATGTATTGATATTGTTTATAAAATGTACAGTATTTGTTATCACAATTAAATTTGTATGCTGGATGCTACACAGACTATTCTAAACTTTAATTATATAAAACAATGATAGTGAAGTTTAGTACAAGTATTCCTCTTTTCCCATAAATATATCTAACTCCAAACAAAGTTTGAAGTTACGTGAGTGGGTTTTGGTTTTTTTTTTAAAAAAAGGTTACATAAGTACCACTTTCTCCCAGTGAAAAATTTAGTTTAGTAATTAAGTTTTAGGGATTCATCCCACAAACAGTGGCATCCAACCCTAACTTTCCTCATCTGATTAATCCTACTAAAGGCAATAAGACTACAAATGCAAATAATGTTACTCTTATATGTTTACAAGGTTGGTATTTTAGATAGCAAATAGAAACTAAAAATTAAAATAGTTTCCGTTATGTAAGTGAAAAATAGTTTTTACTTAAAACAGAAAGATAAGTAATTAAGTAGCTTGTTTCTTAGAATTTTGAAAAAGATTTGGTACCAAAATTTAAGAACTTTGAAGAGTAGCTATTTACAGTATAAAACAAACATGATTTGTAATGTGCAGTTGAATATAATATACACATCTAGTAGAAGCATTTTGGTTGTCAAGGATTTATTTAGTATGACTTGTGTTTTTATGAATTAGACATCCCACATCTAGACCAATTATGCAACAGAGAAGGATGAACAAATCAATGGTCAAAGATATACAGAGAATGAAGAGGCAGATGATATTGAATCAATTCAGAAGGATTCCGAGGATTATCAGCTTTCATTTAAAGTGCTGTCAAAATAAATCTGGCACACAAACTTTTCATTTTTTAAACTGATATACATGGGTACTAAAACCTAATAGCAGGCTAAAAAATGAGCCATTGCTGGATCATGTACAGAGCTATTATGGCCTCTATGAGATTTGTTCACTCCTGCACAAAGATAAGGACACACACAGGTCCAAAATCAAAGCTGAGAAGGCAGACAGGGCAATGCCAGGAGGTGGCAAAGTCCAGAATCCATTTCTCCCTCTAGGATGAACTTCTCCTCAACATCCAAGGGCACGAGGCACCTGCGCTGTGAGGCCCTTTCCCTCCTGCTGCGTGGGCCTCCTCCAGATGCTGTGGCTTCTCCTGTAGAAAGCTCTCGTGCCTACTTCTGGGACCCAAAACCCCTGTGGGGCAGAGGAGCCCCGCTGTGAGGCGGCTGCAGCCAGCTGGGTCCGCCTCAGGTACCAAAGGAGGGGTCCCCAAACCACTGCGGAGCCCCGCCAGCCTCCCCGGGCTATAGGGGCGGCACCAGGCTCTTCTCCGGCGGCGGCGGTTGTGGCTGCTCTCCGTCCAACTCCCGCAGCAGCTCATCCAGCTCCCCGTCCTCCTCTAACCCGTCCTGGGCGCGGCGGCGCCGCAGCTGCTGCAGGGCCCGGCGGTGCCTCTCCTGCAGCCGCCGCAGCTGGGCCGCCAGCGCCGCTTCCTCCTCCAGCTGCTGCTGCTGCTGCTCGGGGGCGGAGCCCGGGCGGGGCGGCGCGTCGGACTCCGGCCCGGGCCCCAGCAGCGCCTGGCGGAAGAGGCTGCGGTTCTCCCGGCGCAGCCGGCGGTTCTCCAGCCGCAGCCGCGCGTTCTCGTCCCGCAGCCGCGCGTTCTGGCGCTCCCGCTCCTCACGGGCCCGCACCGCCTCGCTGTGGCTGGCGGCCAAGTCCGCGTATCGCTCCGCCAGCTGCTNGCCTCGCCTCCGCCAACGGCTGCCCCCCGACCCCTCCGCGAGCCCGCGCCGGGCCCGCAGTTCCAGCGCCGTCCAGCACCGCGCATGCGCCTCATCCGTGCTGTGCCTTCGCTGCTCTGGCTCCGCCCGCCTCCTCGGCGCAGCCGCGGAACAGGGTCGCTTAATGATGACGCTGCGTTATGCAAACGAGAGGGCGGAGCTATACACTGCCGGAGCGGGGGGGTGGGGTGAGAGCTGTGGAACAGCTGGTGCTGCCCGCTGTCTTTGTACCTGCCCTTCCAGGGCCAGGTGTGCAGAAGGAGCCGCAGGGGAGTCACTTCTCCCTTTTTAAATATGTTTTAAATAGCAGAATTCACCCAGTAAATCTTTTGGCGAAAGTCAGGGCACCTGCTCTGAAAACACAAAGCACGAAAGCGATCCACTAAGCCACCCTTTCTGAAATTATTACAAAAAGATTCAAGTTGCTGATTACTATTTCATCATTATTTATTTAGTGATAACAATATGCCCCCACTTTATGTAACATACGCAAAGTCCCTGTGCCAAAGGGCTTACACTATAGAGGCCTGATCCTACAAATGCTACTGAGCATAGCGATCATACTGGGGTCTGCATTGACAAAATCCAGTGCAGGCTCTAGACCTGAAGATCTTAACTGACAACTAAATATGTTTGTATTGATTACTGCCAGGGATAGTTCCACTGAAGTCACTGAAATTTTCTAACCGAAGACTGCCATGTGAAAAAAACTAATTTATGAGTAATCTTATTTATAAGAAATAAAAATCCATATTGTGAAGAGCCCAAATCAATGTAATTCCATGGCATGCAGATGTAAATGCAAGTAGGATCTGGGCCTTGGGCCTCAATCCTTCAAACATTTATCCACATAACTAACTTTCTATGACTGAGTAGTCCTATTGGGTTCATTGAGACTATTCATATGCACGTAGTATTAGGTGTGCATATATATGTTCAGAATTGGAGTGTCAGATTGTAAACTCCTTGTGATAGAGACCATGTGTTGCTGTATGCTCTGCACAGCACTGAGCACTGTTTGAGCCTGAGCCAAAGCCCCATCAAGGTCAGTGGAAAGAATCCCATTGATTTTAAATCAAGTGGTTGGTGCTCAACAAAACAGTAAATAATAATTTTTAGAACTGTTCCTTCCATAACAGGCAGGTGCTTATTTACAAGATTTTTAAAAAAGTTGAAAATCACTGTAGCCTGGAAGTAATCTCAGTATTGCTGTAAAGTAATTTTGCCAGATCTGCTGGTCAGCAAAAATGAATTTACAGCAAATATTTCCAGTAATAAACTCCAAAAGAGAGGCTGACTGAGAGCGTGAAAATAATTTAATGCAAATATGTGGCCAATCTGATTTTTCATTGAAATAAATAGGCACTAAAATTTAACCGTTTTACTGTTTCTGTTTAGAAAATTGGTAGACATGCCTATCCTCAGGGCACCCTGGCGCTTTATATTAAAATAAGAGCCTGATCCCAAAAACTGCTGAGCCCCCTGAATCTCTGTTGAAATTAATCAGAGTAGAAAGTACTTAACCCCACAGTGGATTAGGCCCAAGAAATTATAGTGGGAGGGGGTGCAGTTAGGGTGACCAGACAACAAATGTGAAAAATCAGGACGGGGGCAGGGGGTAATAGGAGCCTATATAAGAAAGAGACCCAAAAATCAGGACTGTCCCTATAAAATCAGGACATGTGGTCACCCTAGGTGCAGTGTAGTTCTTGGGCTTTGTGTGATCAAAGCTCTTCAGGTAAAACTGTGATAACCTTATTCACACTGAATAGTACCTTACATCATTGAGCTTAATGGGATTACTTGTGGGTAAAGTAATATTCATTATGAGTAAAGGCATCACAATCTGGCCCTTATTTTTATTTGTTTATTCATATATATCAATTTCTTTTTAAAAAAATGCATCAACCTCATATTGCAGGCACACATACAAGGAATTAGTAAAATGCAGACAGAAATCAAAGGACCAACTTTCACATAAACACCATCCTCGCATGGCAAAACTGACTTTGTCTGGGCCTCAGATTCCCCAGCTATCTGTAAAACAACCCACTGAAATCCTTAGATGAAAGGTGCTATATATGTACAGAGTATTATAGTTATGATTTGGGGCAAAATTATATGCAACAACAGAGGCAAGCATGAGCACAAGGTAGCCTGTACTGTGCAGGCTACCTGCTGGGCAGGTCACAGTGAGGAAAGGAGAGTAGCCTCCACAGAGCTGCTCTACCTTGTCCCACAAAATTGGACAGGGAGTGGGCATGCTGGGAAAAGGAATGGGCACAGTCTTGACTCTGCACTTGGTACATTGCTGGTGCAGTTTACTTGTTCCCTGGAGCAAATGGGGAACAGGGCTGAATAGTGACTCAGAGTCACACCTCAACCCTATAATAGGTATTGTTTAAAACAATGGCACTGTCAAGAATTAAAACTGGCAGATATAAACACAAACTAATCCTATTTCTCTGCAAAAAATTTCTCAGAAGCTAAATCAAAATAAAAAACCTTACATTTAAATTTAAGTAGGCCCCAATTTCACAAGTGCTACATGCATAATTTAATTTGTATATATAATCCCATTGACCTGAGTTTCTCACGTTTGCAGGAAGAGGGCCTTACTATAGGCTTTTGGAGAGAAAAGAGTGGTACAGGAGGCTGCTCAACATTTCCACAAAAGCTTTTTTCAATGGAAAATTGTTATTGTCTGTTTTCTTTTTTTTTTTTTTTTTTTGGACAAAATTAAAAATTTTACACCAAGTGTCTTTTTACCTCAAAAAATTCTTCCCCCCTGTTCTCCCCTCCCCCTCCAGAAAACTGAACACCCACTACAGGCTGCTCCAACAACTGGAAATAGCCTTGGCATAGGAATGCCACACAAGTGTCCCTTTATCTCCCAAACTGAAGCTTCTATGCAGAGAGTGGCCAGCTACGGTGATTCTCTGCCTGCTCAAGGACTCCTCTGATGCTAGGACAATTCCGTGGGTATTCTCGGTATCTTTATGTTCACTTTGTGCCAGGGTAGTCAGTGTAATGTGACCGTGGGGCAATTGTGACTCAGATCCATACACACCATTCTGAAATTTTTTCAGGATTTTAAGGTAGCCGTGCTGAGCTGACCTGCAGACAGAGCCACTCAATATGGACGTTAATCTATAACCCTGGCTCTGTTATGTGAAAGACAGTGAAAGGTCTAGAAATAGAGTACCACATTTGCACTACAGAATTTACAGTAATTGCCCAGAGAGATGCAGATTCTTCAGAATCTAAGCAGTCATTTCAAATGAATAAATAAATAAAGTTTCTGGATCTTCTGGCTGTGAACCTAACTTTCCAAGTGAGAAGAAAGTGTTCACTAATTCAGTGTTGTCTTCTTGAGCCTGCAGAGAGCCTGAAACAATGGCTGTGAGAGACATGAACCAACCCTGCTGCAGCGTTCGCCATTAATCAAGCTGAAGTGTTGATTCTGAAGCCAAACACCACCACTTTAAATGGAAGCATTAACTATTTCACCGCTTGTCAGTTTAGCAGGTAGAAAGGGAGTAAAACTCATAGAGATGGGAGCAATTGGAAATTACAGCAGGGAAGACTATACGTAGGGAAGAAAAAACAAGATATGTGAAGTCAGAGAAATTGAAGAGAAACACAGAAAGGAAGAAAAGAAGGGAAATAGTGGTGACCTTATAGAGGAATATGTTTTCCAGCTGAATGAAGCTGAATGTGACAATGAGGTGCTTAATAATTCATAAATAAACTAAAAGTGTAGTTACTATGTAAAAGTCACATTCTGTCCTTAATATTTGTGCAAACTCCTCATTGGCATTCCAAGGCATTCCTCAGTGGATCGAGGTGAGCATGCAGTCTTAAATTTGTACTTTGGCCATGTACCACAATAAAAAATAGAATTTGGCCATCTGCCAAAAATAAGTTTGACACTCCTCTCATAGGTGGAGAGAAAGAGAGATGGATAGTAGCAGCAGTGATCCTCGCAGACATAGAGGTAATGTAGAAAAATCCAGACAAAAGTTTCCTTGCCACTTATATGTAATTTGGAATTGCGTATTCCTGTAGCTGATCTCACCTATCAAAACCAGTTCCAAGTGTAACCAAATTAATCAATTGACTTTTGTAAAACTAGATAGCACTTCATAAGCGAATATTAATCACAGCTCCTTTGATACAAGGAAGAACACTGCTGGCACTCTGAGGAGAAGTCTGTGACAAGATGATAGATATTCTGATAGCATCAAACTGCTGACCCTTTTCATCGGTCTTCATAAATGTTTTTTGAAATCAGGAGGAAATTCAAGCATTTTAAACTGATGATTCCTGTATAAAAGAGAGACGTGTTGATAAAGCTTATGATGTCACCTGTATTATCATTGTACATTAGTTTGAGTGTGGGAAAGCATAGCATACCTATTCTCAGCAGTTCTGCACAATGAACAAGTCAGCCATGAATAATGAGAGCCTGATTCTGCTCCCTCTTTACCAGCGTAAATCTGGAATAACTCTGTCAACGTCAGTGGAATTATACTGGTGTTGACCTGGTGTAAGTGAGATCAGAAGCCAACTCTGAAACTAAAGATTTACATTGCAGAAGAAGATGGGGAAGAAGGCTTGGTAACTGCTTTACTTGTATCCTCCTTGTCAACCAGCCTTAGGCATTCTGTTTGAGTTGTCATCATTCCTTGAACATCAGGAGTGTTAAGAAACTGGGAATATTAGATTGCCTTGTCATCCCTGGAAGAGCTGTAGTTTTGGGAATTACATCAAACCACCTTGTCTGAAGTACTGAGAGGATGGGGTGGGTGATTTGGGAGGTGCCCACAGGTATTTTCTGTTGGCAGGCTTTCTGATCTTTATTATATATAACTTCTTGGTCTGAATTGCTGCTGCTTCTTGTTTTCTTTAATCTGTGATTTTATTATCATTACGCACTGAAAAGTTTTATAAACTACTCATGGCGTTGTTGCTGCTGTTGCTAATATTCCTTCCAAAGCCCCCACTGAAGATGGTTTATTACCAGCAAATAGACTTCTTAATTGCTATCAAGAGGCCTTATTGATACTTGACAGAATGAATACCACTCTATTGAAATAATTACTACAGAGTCAAGATTAAGTAATATTGATTGTGTGTATTTATTCCTTTGATATAGGCAACAATATTAAAAGCCATCAAACACTAGCTTCACTATTTGACAGCACCATTTAATTCTAGCCATGTGTTGCCATAAGAAGAATTAAGATATAAATAAAGAAAGCATGACTTCCGAGCTTTAATTAGGATTCATGTTGCCATGATATTCTGCCTCAGAATACCATGGATCAGGATGGATAAACTAGCTTTAAAGCAGAAAATGCTGTGGTGGCAGAGGGGAAGAGGAAACAGTTCATTAAATATCAACAGCCAGATGTGGGGTAGATAATTTTCTGCAAAAGGAGAGTTTCTGGAGAGGATTGGAAGGAGTTGCACTACAATCAGTTCTCCTACTGCACAATTAGCCATTTCATCAAAGAGCAACAATGGGGCAGAATAGCAAACAGAAGGAAAGTGGACAACTTTGCCTATTCTCATGCAGAGTAGCCACAATCAGTATTTCAGATAAGTACATTTCTAATTCCAACAAGGTGACATGTATTATCGGTTGCACCCAAAATGCGTGTTCATTCAAGGTTGGATTGTTCTGGGTCTACACTAATTTTGAAACAATATCTACATGCAACACATGGACGCTGAAAGAGAAGAGACATTTCTGTGGCAGCAGGAACACAAGTGGCTCCTTTGCTGAACAGCTGCTCTATGCTGGCTATGCAAAGGTACAGCTGTGATACTGTTCCTTCCTCTGTGGAATATGCTTCCTGTTTGTTTTGAACTCAAAGTGGATTGACATAGGAGTCTACAAGATTAAAGAGTCTTTTACAGAAAGACCGACAGACAATGTTCAGAATCAGAGGGGTAGCCGTGTTAGTCTGGATCTGTGAAAGCAGCAGAGAATCCTGTGGCACCTTATAGACTAACAGAGGTTTTGGAGCGTGAGCTTTTGTGGGTGAATACCCACTTCGTCAGACGCAGGTAGTGGAAATTTCCAGGGGCAGGTATATATATGCTAGCAAGCAAGCTAGAGATAACGAGGTTAGTATAGTGAACTGAAGCTCCAGCCAGTTTTCTTGCAGTCTCTCTAACCGGTCCTGAGTCTTTTGCTCTGCAGATGGCCAACCTTAAAGTCTCATAGTGTGGCCAGGGAGGTAAGTGCTCTTACCAGGTTGTATATGCCATTCCTGATATGATTGTGTCATTTTATCCTTTCCTAAAGTGACTGTCCAGTTTTCCGATTGCATGTACATACCGAGGCCATTGCTGGCATCTGATGGGTATATTACATTGCATTTGCAAGTGGACGTGCACGGTGAGCTGAACCACGTGAGTTGTGGCTGATCTGGTAGGTCCTATGATGGGCTGTCGCTGTGTAGATATGTGGCAGACGTAAGGACATCGAAGGCGTGTTGCGATTGGTTCTGAGCTGAGAAGTACGGGTTACTATGTTGCGAGTGTGCAGTGCTGGTGAGAATAGTTTCAGGTTGGAGGTTGTCTGTAGGGCGAGGACTGGGCCTGCCACCCATAAGACCTGTGAAAGTGCGCATCATTTTCCAGTGATGCGGTGTAGATCCCTGTGCATGCTTGGAGGGGTTTTAGCTGGGGGCTGTATGTGATGGCCAGTGGAGTCCTGTGGTCTTCTGGTTGTCTAGCACAGTAGAGCTCTGGCGTACACGTCTGGCTCTGTGATCTGTTCCTAATTCCTCGTGCGTTATTGTAGTAGAGAATGCGATTGTAGGTGTTGGTCTCTGGTCTGAGGGGTTAGAGCAGATGCGGTGTACCTCAGTGCTTGCTGTAGACAATGGATCGTGTTGATGTGCCCGGGATGGAGCTGGAGGCATGAAGGTTAGGCATATGCGGCGTAGCTTTTCGATTATAGAGTGGTGTTAAGAATTTGTGACCATCGCTATTTGCCAACCGTGTGTGTCTTAGAAAGTGGACCTCCCGTGTAGATTGGTCCAGGCTGAGGTTTGCATTGGTGGGCGTGGAAGTTGATTTGAAATCTGGCTGGAATTCTTCTAGAGTCTACCTTCCCATGGGTCCAGATGATGAGATGTCATCACACTTTAGGTTATGAGGCCAAGCGGTGTTGTTTTCCACGATTTCTGCCTGCTGCATGTCGGCGGAAGCATTCAATGTATATGGTCCAATGTCGTGTGCAGAACGCAATGCCATTTCCACAGCCTCAGAAACCACCCTGACTATTATCACAACAGAGGCTGATAAAGAGGTGCTGTTGTCATCATGGAACAGGTCTGATTACCCAGAAGGAGGCGCCAGACAACTCTCCAATAACCAAAATTCTACCAGGGCCACTTCCCTCAGATCCCACTGGGAATACACTAAGAAACTGGACCATCTACTTCAGCGCACTCCCTACCACTAACAACCAGAAAAAAATCAGCATACCCTTAGAGCCCGCAGGGTTATTCTTATCTACTACCAGATCCACAAACCCGGAAAATTCCTGGACGCCCCATCATTCTCGGGCATTGGCACTCTCACTGAAGGACTGTCTGGATATGCTGGCACTCTCTTACTCAGACCCTATGCCCAGCACTCCCAGCTATTCTCCGTGACACCACTTGATTTCCTGACAGGAAACTACAACGCATTGGTACCTCCCAGCAAAACACCATCCTAGCCACCATGGAGTAGAGGCTCTCTACAACAACAACATCCCACACACAGATGGATACAAGCTGTTAGACAGTATCCCTGAGGATGCCACAGCACAAACTGGCTGCTGAGCTCTGTTTTGCCTTTATACTCACACACAACTATTTCAAGTTGATGGACAATATTATACCTCCAGATCAGTGGCACTTGCTATGGGCACGCCGCATGGCCCCACATACGCCAATATTTTTTATGGCTGACCTGGAACAACGCTTCCTCAGCTCTCGTCCACTCACGCCCCTTCTCTACCTACGCTACATGATGACATCTTCATTTCATCTGGACCATGGAAGGAGACTCTAGAAGAATATCCACCACGATTTCAACAACTCCACCCCCCATTCAACCTCAGCCTGCGACCAATCTTACACGGAGTTCCACTTTCAGACACCACAGCGTGCAAATTAAGCCGCATGGTCACATTAACACCACTCATATCGAAAAGCTACCGACCCGCTATGCCTACCTTCATGCCTCCAGCTTCCATCACCCGGGCACATCACACGATCCATTGGTTCTACAGCAAGCACTGAGCGTACAACCGCATCTGCTCTAACCCCTCAGACAGAGACCAACACCTACAAAATTCTCACCAAGCATTCTCTTTAAACTACAATACCCGCACGAGAAATAGGGGGTAAAACAGTCACAGAGCCAGACGTGACCAGAAGCCTCCTACTGCAAAGACAAACCCAAGAAAGAAACCAACAGTACTCCACTGGCCCATCACATACAGCCCCCAGCTAAAACCCTCCAACGCATCATCAGGGATCTACAACCCATCCTTGCGAAAATGATTCCCGCACCTTTCACAGCGTCTTGGTGGCAGGTCCGTCCTCGACCCACAGACAAACCTGCCAACCTGAAACGTATTCTCACCAGCAACTGCCACACCGCACCATAGTAACTCCAGCTCAGGAACCCAAATCCATGCAAACAAACCTCGATGCCAACTCTGCCCACATATCTAACCAAGCGACACCATCATAGGACCTAACCCGATCAGCCACACACCATCACGGGTTCATTTCACCTGCACGTCACCAATGTAATATACGGCCGATCATATGCAGCAATGCCCTCTGCTATGTACATCGGCCAAACTGGACAGTCACTACGGAAAACGATAAATGGACACAAATCAGATATCAGGAATGGCATATACAAAACTGTATGGAGAGCACTTTCAACCTCCTGGCCACACTATAGCAGACCTTAAGTGCCCACCTGCAGCAAAAATAACTTCAGCGACCGACTGGCAAAGAGAAACTGCTGAGCTTAGTTCATTTGCAAATGTTGACACCATCAGCTTCTGGACTAACAAAAGACTGTGAAGCTTGCCAATTACAGAACCAGTTTTCTCTCCCTTGGTTTTCACACCTCTCTTACTTGCTATAACAGGGCCTTCACCCTCCCTGACTGACTCGTTATCTCTAGGCTTGCTTGCTAGCATATATATACCTGCCCCTGGAAATTTCCACTACCTGCGTCTGACGAAGTGGGTATTCACCCACGAAAGCTCACGCTCCAAAACCTCTGTTAGTCTATAAGGTGCCACAGGATTCTCTGCTGCTTTCAATGTTCAGAATGTAAATAAGAAGCTCCTTCTCATTTCAAAGATGTTGCTTTATCTTCTGTCCTTCAGGCTGTGGACTTTGTTTTCTTTAATGCTATTATAATGGCAGTGATGGGCCAGAATTAGATAGATAACTGATTTCCAGATAATCTATTTATTGATAGGCCCCAGGCCTGGAATCCTTTACCTAGAAGAGAGTAGGGTTTGCAAGATTATTCCCTAACTAGGTGACTCTACTCATTGCCCACAAATGTCTTATTGGTATCGTAGAATATCAGGGTTGGAAGGGACCTCAGGAGATCATCTAGTCCAACCCCCAGACACATTTTTGCCCCAGATCCCTAAATGGCCCACTCAAGGATTGAACTCACAACCCTGGGTTTAGCAGGCCAATGCTCAAACCACTGAGTTACCCTTTCCCTGCAAGCAACTGTATCAAAAAGGGACAAATTGAATATTGTGGTATACTTTGCTCTCTAAGCAGTGAAAAACAGGTTGTTTGCATGTGGCATAAGTGCAAAGTTCAGCTAAGTCTAGTTTCAAGCATTCTTTCAGAAACAGTCAAGCTCATCAGTATCATGGCTGGCATTGCTAAATAGTCTTCCAAGTTCCAAAGAATCCTTACTAAGTTTATATTTAGTCCGGTAAATCACCTACTAAATTTAATGAGAAAACAAGGAAATATCAGCCCAGTTCCAGTGCACAAAAAAATGCTTCAGAATTAGAATAATGGATAATTTACACATATGTAAATTACTTCTGTGGGGGAGATTTTGCAAAGGTACAATTGGGAGTTAAATTCTTAAGTCCCATTGACGCCCAGCGGGAGCTGAGTGCCTGACTAGTGACTACCCTTTGTGCATTTGAAAATCCACCCCTAATTCAGTAACATGCCTGGGTGCTACACAAATGACAACAGAGTAGAATAGCTCCCTCCTTTGTAGGGTTACATGTAGGGCAACAGTGTAGGACAAGTAATTTTCTGTTTATAAAACCCAGTCCCCGTATTTCTCACCTCATTAATTTTGCTTCATTCCATCACAATCATTACAGCAATTTCTGGAGAACCTGAAGTGAATCAGGGCCCCGCTCTGCTGGGAGATGTACTAAGATAAAAGGCAGTCCCTGCCCTGAAGAGCTTACAGAATGTAGCAGGTAGGTGTATTTTTATAATAGAACATCAAAAGAATAAATTGAACAATGCAGGTAAGTTATGGAGCATAAATGTGTTGGTCTACAAAACTTAGGCTTATTTCTGCTACCACCAAAGTTAATGGCAAAGCTTCCAGGATTGTTCCTTCGGTGCCTGTGACCAGCGGTGGCTCCAGGCACCAGTGCTCCAAGCCGCGGGGGGCACCCTGCCGGTCCCTGCGAGGGCAGCAGTCAGGCAACCTTTGGCAGCGCGCATGTGGGAGGTCCACCGGTCCCGCAGATTCGGTGGAAACTTGGTGGTGGGTACACCAAAGCTGCAGGACTGGAAGACCTCCTGCAGACAAGCCACCGAATCCACGGGACCAGGGACCTCCCGTAGGGAAGCCGCCGAAGGCTGCCTGACTGCTGTGCTTGGGGTGGCAAAATAGCTAGAGCCACCCCTGCCTGTGACTGGAGCTTTCTTGTTTGCTATGTTATTTTCTCACCTACAGTAAAACAAGCATTGTCAACATTTTTCCTGGTGTATACCACATCTTAACAGAAACATATTTTCAAGGTCATTTCCCCACCATTCACAGTTGTCCAGACCACTTCCCCTTTCATTAACGATTGAGGAGACCACCTCCTCTCTGTCTCTCTCACATTTGTGATTATATAACATCCCAATGGCAATGAGAACTAATTGCATAAATGGAAAATTAATATTAGGAAAGGATATAAGGTTTTAGTTTCTTTGACTGTGATAAGGGAGCTGGAAAAAAAGGAGAAGAACATGTGGCAAGCCAATTCTCTGTGGACCATCAGCAATATTCCATGGAGCACAAATGGTCTACAGATCACAATTTGAAAACCTCTACAGGAGAAAGTTGTGTACTCAAGAGTAAGAACTGTGAAAATTCAAATTCTGAGCCAGCTTCCTCTAGCCAGCCTCCATTCCCCACATTCTCACCCCCCTCTCCCACCATCCACCCACCCACACCCCATAACTCAGAATGAAAACAATTAAGAATATGTGGTCAGTTTCTAATATATCAACCAGCTGGTGCAAGTAACTCATAGGTATTTAGAATTAAGAAACACCAATTATTCTTCTCATGACTTGTCAATTTGTATAAATGGAACTAAACAACCTCACATCCATCATAATAGTGTAATAGACTTTAAGTCTGTATATCAAATGTTCACTAAAGTTAACAACTATTTTATTGAATTCTAGGACATTACATGGTCTACTTCATAGACATCTTCAAATCCAACATGTTTTGTGATGTCATGCCATGAAAATCTGTATTCTGTTTTACCGGAAAAAAAACGAGATGAATAACAAAAGGATCTAAAGTACTTGTGGCACCTTAGAGACTAACAAATCTATTTCAGCATGAGCTTTCGTGAGCTACAGCTCACTTCTTCAGATGCACATCTGAAGAAGTGAGCTGTAGCTCACGAAAGCTCATGCTGAAATAGATTTATTAGTCTCTCACGTCCACAAGTACTCTTGTTCTTTTTGCAGATACAGACTAAAAAGGCTGCTACTCTGAAAAGGATCTAATGCTCAGAAAACCAAGAAACATCGGGATGGAGTTGGAGGGGATCTTCTAAACCTTTAAGACTTTTTAAAAGCTTTAGGCGTCTGATCCAAATAGGAAGCCTTCTATTAACTGCAATGGGTATTGGGACTAAATTAAAATAAAAGTTTTTCACGTGGAATTTCTGTCCTTTTTCCTTGTCTCATCCATTTCTAAAAAGAACTTTAGTCTCAAATGTCATAAGATTCTGAATTATGGAGCTAAAGCAATGCTATATTGTTTGAAAGTATAGATTTGGGGTGCTTTAAATTTCACCAGAATGTGTAACGCTCAGATTACTACTCAGATTTTTTCATGAATATTTTTGTTCCTGGTTTATAATATGGTTATGTACAATTAAGTTCAAACTTATGCCTGAATCCAATGACCTCAAAGCCCTGAAATAAAAGTAGTTATTCCAAATTAATTAATTTTGTAAAATCAGGAATTTAAAGACTGTAATAATAAATAATGGCTTCAATTCAAGTATTAAAATCAGTACTAAGATTCATGAATGGCATTTAAATCCAACAGTAATAATCTATTTTCGACATTCTCTCTATCCACTGTGGACCAGATCCTCAGCTGATGTAAATCAGCATAGCTCACTTGATCTGTCCCTATGTATCTTTATTACATATGCATGGTGCTTAGACATCTTTAGCATCGTGGAAGAATAGGAAATTGTATAATCTAAAAATATTTCAAATCACAGAATAATTTTAAAAGCTCTGGCTCTGCATTCTTTGCTCATAACAATACACTCTGTGAAGTCAATGAAAGTTTTGCCTGAGCAATAATTGTGGGAAAAGCCCAAAATGTCTGGGTTTGGAGTGCTTTTAATTTAACAAATTTCTTTTCAAATATGTTTGATTTCTGCAGCTGGAATATCCTAGGATTTCCCCATGGCAATTTAAATAATTCTAATCTGTTGTGAATTATCAGACATCTATCAACAAAGAATAGAAATACATACCTTACATCTACCAGTAGAACTGAAATGAGTATTATAAGCCTGGACCTGCTCCCTTCATTAGGGATTACTTCATTAAATCTGATAACTATTGTGGGATTGTCATATCTTTTGACCACATTTTTTTCAGTGCTGCAGTCCTCTGATAACCTCTCATCTTTAAATGCCAAATTTAATGGGAAATTGCCCTTTTATTGTGTGTACCGCTTTACCAGCTCACAGAGAATTTCTTCTGCAAAGGATTTTGAATGCTGTTAAACCCTATTTATGGCTTTAATAGCTTTGCATTAATGAAAAAATCAGATACCCTTTATATACCCACCTCAGGGGTTCAACTAGATGTTCTATTGATGTGAAACAGAGCCAAATTGATTTCTGCTAAAGATGAGAAAGTAGTAAAAAAACCAAACTGCCTGTGGATAATAAAATGACTTGTTTTATCACAAATATTCACTGCAAACTTTATCAACACAATCTCTCAAATGGTTGTCCAAGGCTGAATATTGCCCAAACTATATACGGATACCCCAAAACATGTCTGCCTATGAAAAAAAAACCTCCATAAACATCTTGATGGGTTTCATAAAGTGTTCAAATTAGAGAGAGTGACTATCAAAACATCCACTTATCTGAATGGCTGATTTAATTCAAGTGGGTCAGTAGTCTCATTCACCTGAAATATCCATTGTACATTGTAGTAGATCGTAGTCACCAACAGCTGGGCAGATATTAACACTTTCCAAAATATTTGTTCTTAAATTAGGGGATCTGTTGTCCCCTTACATAATACCCAAAGACCTTGAAATAATAAACATTACAGAAACTTGGTGAAATGACATAAAACAATGGGATACTGTAATACTTGGTTACAAATTATACACGAAAGACAGAGTAGGCCAAAGAGGTCAGGGAGCAGCAAGATTCCATAGACCCTAGGAAGATAAAAATTCTGATTGAAGAGGACCACACAGCTGAATCTATATGAATACAAATCCCAAACTGTAAGAATGTAAATATATTAGTAGGGCTGTACTACCTGTCTCAAGGTCAAAAAAAAGGAAACGAAGAGAGCCGAGAGAGAGAGAGAGAGAAAGAGAACAAGCAGAGAGGCAAAAAAAAATCTAACAAAATGGTGATAATGGTGGACTTCAGCTACTTTTATATAAACTGGTCAAATGGCACAAAGGGACAGAGATTAGGGAAACAATTTCTTGATAATTTAAATATTGCTTCTTGAAGCAACTAATTCTAGAGCATACAAGAGGAGGGACTATTCTGAACATAGTCTGAAGTAACACATAGGAGCTAATTTAAGAAGTGTCAGTAGCTGAGCCACTATGAGTATGTCTACTCTACAATTGCGCTACTGTAGCGTAGATGCTTCCTACACTGATGGAAGGGATTTTCCTTTGATGTATGTAATTCACTTCCCCAAGAGGCTGTAGCTAGATCTACAGAAGAATTCTAATGAGAAGAATTCTCCAATGGGCATTGTATCTGGCAAATTGATTGAAATGATAATTAAAACCAGAATAAACATACACTTGGAAGATCATAATGTACTAGAGATTAACCAACACAGATTCTGCAAAGGAAACTTGTGTGTCACTAATCTCTTATAATTCTTTCAACATGTCAATAAAGTAGTGGGTAAAGGAGAGACAATTGACATAATTTATTTAGTCTTTCAAAAGGCTTCTAAAGAAATTAAATAGTTACAGGGTGAGAGTCCAAGAATTATCCTGGGTCAGAAACTGTCTCAGAGACAGAAAGCAAAAAGTAGAATAAAAGATCAATTTTCATCATATATAAAGATTAATGGAGTGGTGTCTCAAGATACTATAATGCTACTGTGTTTAATATATTTATTATTGGTCTGGAGAGAGAAATGAACAATGAGACAGCAAAATTTGCAGATGAGATAGTTATTCAGGCTAGCCAAGACCAGATAGTCCTACCAGGAACTCCAGAGAGATGTAAACAAGCTAGATGAATGGGGAAAATGTAGGCAAATGAAATTTATTGTGATAAATGCACATTGGAAGAAAAAAAATAAGCTATTTGTACAGCTAACATAGTTCTAAATTATCTGTATCAACTCAAGAAAGAGACCTGGAGACAGCTCAGTGACGACTTCTGTTCAATGTGCAGCTGCAATCAGACACTCAAAGAAGATGTTAGATTGCATAAGGAAAGGGATGATGAATAGTATGGCAATATTATAAAAACATGGTGTGGCATGGATACTGTGTGCAGTACTGGTCACTCTCTCTGAAAAAGTATACTGCGGTACTGGAGAGGGTTCAAAGAAGGGCAGGAAAAATGACCTGGAAAATCATACAAAGAGAGACTGAAAAGATGGAAATTGTGTACTTCAGAAAGGAGACTAACAAGAGGTCAAATGCATAAAATAATGAATGATGTAAAGAAGGTAAATCAGAAACTTCTGTTCTCCCTGACTCATCACAGAACAAAGGGACATTCAATAATATTAAAAGGTGGGAAATTCAACAGTGACAACAGGAAATCTTTTTCACACACCATGTGATTGAATTGTGGAACTCATTACCACAGGAAGTTGTTGAGGCCACAAATTTAGCATGATTCAAAAAGGGAGTAGACAGTTATATGGATAACAAGAATATCAAGAGTTGTCATAATCAATGATACAAAATTGTGGAAGTGATGTTAAAACTCATGATTCAGGATTTATACCAATCTCTAACTATAAGAGACTGTGTGAGACCTAATGTGTGTATGTGGGGGGAAATTACCCCATATCTGTCTAAGACTGTGTTCTTCCTTCCTCTGAAACACATGGTACTGGTCAGTGTCAGGGACCAGATACTGGACTAGATGGACCTCACATCTGATCCAGTGCAGCAATTCCTATGTTCCTAGTACAGTCAGTGGACTTACTTCCTATTTTAAGTACAGTATAGGGAAAACTGTGGTAACAGATAGTATATGTTGATTTCTCAGTGTCGGTCACTGTATATGCAGCTGGAATTGGGCTATAAACAGACAACAGAATTTCAAGTGGTAGGTCTCAAATGAGCTGTCTGATTATAGGTATGCTAGAGGATGTGAAGAAATTGAAATAATGTTTTTATGAATTGGATTCCTTGACTGCCAATAAATAAAGTGAATATAGTTTTTTTAAAATCAGACCCAGGCCATTCTGGTTCCTTCTTTGAGGCCTCCCAAGAGCTTCCACTAGCTTCCTGAGTTTCCATGACCCTCTATTCTGCTAATACCTGCCTCTGGCTTTCAATCAAATTATTTCCTGCAGCTGGATTACCCAAACCCAATGTTTCCCTATATTACCCCCTTTTAGCCTCTCCCCACCTGCATGTTCTCCTAACGGTCATCTAGTTCACTTTCTTGCACTTACCTGCCCTGTTCCATATCTCTCTCTGTTCTGCCCTAACCTTCTGCCACTCCACCAGGCTTCAGATGACTCTCCCATCTTTACAGATCTATTGTTTAGCTTGGCTACATTTCTACTGGCCCCAAGGACACCATCTTAAATTCTGATGAGAGCTGGCACACTGTGGAGCCTGGCTTACCACTTCACACTACAGTACTGCATGCCAGACCTGAGTGTGGACACCAGAGATCCAGTAGAGACAAATGAACTTCACAATATTTGTTAAAGACAAATAAGCTTGTTAGTGAAAAAGAGGATGCTAGATAACTGGTAGGGTGAGGATGTGAGTGTTCTAGGACAACACCAGGAAGGAGTCAAACTAGAGTAGATAGCTGTGAGGAATCAAAAGGAATGACTGGGAATGAATGGAGGAGATTTGTTTCAGGGATTTGGATAAGCATCTGAAATTCTATATGCTTATCAGAACTACCAAGCTTTTTGTACAAATTTCCATAGTGTTCTCAGGAACACTATCAAGAAACTGAGTCTCAGCCGCAAATCTAAATATGATGCATATACAAAAAAAACCATATTCTGGATCTTCCCATGGGCCAGAGGATAATTTTGGGTTTGGCAGTAGCTGAACCTTCTGTGGGATAGCTGATATACATGAAATAAAGATGGATGCTGTCCGAAATACTCCTTACATCCATCAGATTGTATCATCTGTATGCAGGAAACACCATTCAGGCTTGAAAACCATATTGCTAAAGTTTTGGCCTAAACATTTCAGTGAGTTCTTTCAAAATATCCAACATATGTATAATAGCAAGCAAAAATACAACACACTCTTGCAGACTTTTCAATTGTTTTTCAGGCTCAGGCTTTATGGAGATGCAGAGAAACCAAAGTATAACCTTTAGACCTGAATTCTTAGCTCAAACACCTTAAGTACAGATATGAAATGTAATTCTTAAAGGTTACATATTTTTATATTAACCAAGGGATTGGTAGCATAAAAATAATCCCCTTTGATCTCTCCTAGTTCAATTTTCACGAATAGTAAAATATTAATATTTAATCTGGTTTTCTTTTGGTTAAAACGTTATTTCAGAATGATCTCACACAGCGTCCAGCCCTTTCTTATTGGTGACCAATGCTACCTTTCAGGTCTTTTAATTAATTTAAGGTAGATCTAGGTGAACTCTCAGAGGCTAATAAAAATGTATTTTCCCTGCTCTTCTTGCATAAATTAACCAGTCAAAGCCCTAGTATGAGCATACGACAGTCCCAGAGAAACTGCGGAGGAGTGGCTGCTATGGCCAGCAGATCTGATATTAGGCCATGAAAGCTAGTAGCTGCCAGGGGAATGCAGGCAACAGCAACCAGGTGAAGGACTAGCATTATCAAAAGAATTTTACAGACATTAGCTAATGAAGCCTCGCAGCAGCCTGATGAGGTAGATATGTGTTGCTATAACAAATTTTTAGGCTGCGAATTTAAGTGAGTTCCCCATATTCACCCAATGAGTCTGTGGCAAAGCTGAGAATATAACCCAGTAGGCCTTACTGTCAGTCTTCTTCTCTAACCACAAGACAAGCTCTAAAACACACATTAGATCAACCACAATTATATTTTCATGACTTCTAGATTTTAAACTTTTTTTCTTGTTCCTTCTGCTTTTGATGAGACTGCAAAGAGTCAGTAATGAAACGTACTGTGTGCAAGCAAGAGTAGATTCATGGGAATGCTGCTCTTAATTTGATTAGTAGGGTTAGTGTGGGTTCTAAAGCCACTTTTAGAAGTTACCCACCGGATTCCAAATCTGGTGTCCATGCATGAGTCTTGTCCTTCTGAAAACAAAATGTGTCACTATCACAACAGCTTGTGTCTGCCTCTTTGGGGGGAACAAGAATATAAACAAACAATCACATCTTTGCCTCACTCTCTCCTTACCTCCTATTACTGAGATGAGCTTGTTCGATTTACACTACCCAGGGAGGACTTTTGTATATTGGCTTGTCTCTTTTGATATCATGCAATGAGCATTAATGTCTGTGAGATTTCTAAGCCATTGTCGAAGAGCCACTTGAAAAAAGGAGAGAGGAAAAAGAAGAGAAAGGAAAAGCCTGTGTGGAATATTATCTTGCTCTGTCAATATTCATTTTGTTAGCACTATGCCAGAGAACATTCTAATACTATGTACAAGTACCCTGTTCCAATTTTTTTTTAAAGGAACAAGAAAAGATATGTTCTGGTTTTATCATTAATGAATTCTGGATCATGTTTTAGTTTTAGGCTTTTATTGAATTTGCAAACACATTAGACACTGCAAATATCACACTGAAATTTTATATCAGGCAATGATCTAGAAAAAAGGTAGCAAAAACGACATGGCTGCATGAGATATGCAGAAAGAGCAAGAACAAAAGAAACAAATGTAATCCAGAGATAGGGGGGAGAGAGAGAATAATTTATTAATATTTGATTATGTCTTCAAACAAATAGCTGCTAGGAAAGGAACATGTCAGAGCAAAACAAATAGAAAGGCAAGAGTAAAAAACTCAAACAACTGAGTAAAGTTGGTCATATAAAGATCCTGATTTGCAAAAGCACTTAAGCATGTGGTAAAATCCAGCCCTGTGCAGAAAAGCACCTAAATGCATGCTTACATACCTTCCTGAATAGGGATGCTTTCCAGAATCAGAGCCTAAAAGAGGGGGAAAGGCTGACCTAGAGAAGAGGACCACTTAGGACAAATTGTGATTACTTTAGGTGTACTTGTGAATTCTGAATTTGCCCCTTCATTCATTCTTGGATTTAGAACTAGAAACTCAAAAGAGTTTTCTTTAAGAAAAAATAGCAGCCCACAGAAGATGACTGCTTATACAATAATAATATCCAGAAACGTGTTCTTGAGTTACGAAAGAGTAGGAGGGGAGCCAAAGAAATGGTGACTCAGGCTGATAGGTAGGATGCAAGGTTAGGTTATCAAATAATAAAATCTCTGGTAGCCTGGCTTCCTAATGTGCTTATAATGAATCACCAGTTTATTTCTGAAAACAGAACATACCGTTTATGGTACTTAGAGTAAAAAGTGTAGAAAGGGAAGAAGTTGCTAGGGAGTTTCTGTAAGTTTTTTTTTCCAAATCATCTGCCACAGATAACAGAGTGTTTCAATTTAGAACACACAATTCACAGTTGATAACGAAGAGTGCTACAAAAGTTTGAGCTGGGACTATTTGATTCAGGATCAGACAGAATTCAAAGCAGGAAGGCTGAGAAGTCTTGCTTTAATATAAGGAAAGACTTTCAGTGTTCCCATTATGAGGACATGGGTGTGAGAAAAAATAACTAACCATAAGGAGATACAAAACCCTAGCTTTTCTTGATCCCCAGTTAAAACTGTTGAAATAGGGTCAATTGGTCTATTACAATACAACCTTTATTAAACATGAAATTGAAACTTTTGGGGATAATAATAAACGGTGTTTGATTTTCAAGAAACGTGATTTAGAAACCATAGACACCCACACAATTAAAAAAACAGGATAGTTAACTTCCAGACGACGCTGATGCCTGGATGGTTAAACTAAAGCCAGTGATAGATGGCGTATAATACTACGTTGAGACAATATTTTATTATATTTCTAACCAACAGAAACATTTATCTTTTTATAGTTTTTAAGATCAGAAGTGAGCATTGTGATAATCTAGTCAGTTTTGCTCTGCATAAGTGATTTTGTAAAAATGTGCATCAGACCCGTGTAGATAGGGTGGGCTGGCTGTAAGGGAAGGTTGTTGTCTCTCATTTCTGATTGTAGAACATTAAGAGGCAAATCTTGAGGGCTTTAGTTCCACTAAGGTCACTACAACTAATAGCATGAGTAAGGCAAGCTGGATTTGGTGTTGTATCTAGACTGTAAGCTTCCTGAGGAAGGAATCTGTAATTTCACTTATCTGTAAAATGCCATTCAGCTTTGTGGTGCTGTATAAAAAATAAATAATATTACATTGTTCTTTATTTTTTTTCCCATATCTGATGTGTTAACTTCAAGTGGAAAAGATCTGAATTTAAAAAGAAAGTTTAAAGTAACAAAAACTGGAAATATTGGGTTCGATTCCCACCACTGGCCAGCAGGGTGACCATGGGCAAATCACTGCACTGCTCTGTGCCTCAGTTTACCCATCTGTAAAAAGGGTATAATACCACCATCATTTGTAAAGTGCTTTGAGCTCTACAGATGAAAAGCACTATGTCAGACTTACGTATTAAGTATTATTTGTTTTTCTATATACAGAATGTGTCAGTATGAGCTGGGCAGAACTTTTTTTCGTGGGTTGAATTAAAACCCCCTAGGCCAAAAGAAGCATCTGAATCTGCCCAGGCGGTTTTGGCTGAGTTTTGTTTTGGGTAGGTGTAAGTGCGTATGGGAAGGCAGGACAGAAATAGTGGGAAAGAGAGAGACAAAGAGAGCAAGCAGCTCAAAGTATCTGTCCCTGGAAGACAGGTGGGAAGAGGACTTTGGATCAGGATGCAGATTGAAAGAGAGCGTTCTTGGTGCCGTGAGCCAAAGAAGCTGTTTCCCGTTATTTGATTCCCTCTCTGTTCAGAAGCACAGACCTTTATACATTCTTTGTAGATAAACAAAACTGCACACAAAAAAATACCAGACTCTGTCAATTTCTACTTCTACCTGGAACATCCTCAGAGCCCCAAAACATTGACTAGCTGCACAGGTCAAAAAGGGGTAACAATATACAAATTTTCATGGCAAACATACAGTAACTTCCCGCTTAACATCCTCTTGCTTAATGTTGCTTTGATCTTATGTCTCTGCTCAATTAGAGAACATGCTCCATTTAAAGTTATGCAATGCTTCACTATAACATCGTTTGGCTGCCTGCTTTGTCCACAGCTGGCAGTTCCCCTATCAGCTCACTTACGCCTCCCCAGCACCTCCCGCCCACCAGCAGACCTTGCGGATCAGCACTTTCCCCCTTCTCCCCCCACCCAACAATCAGCTGGCTTCTGGTATTCAGGAGGGAGGGGGGAGGAGCAAGAACTTGGCGCACAGACTCCCTCTCCCTCCCCAATGCCACAAACCAGCTGATTGCCGCAGGCAGGAGAGGGAGGGGGGAGAAGAGAGGACGAGGCATGCAGAATAAAGGAGGAGGAAAGGGGGAAAAGAAGCGGGTTAAGGGTGGGGGCTTGGGGGAAGGGGTGTGTGGGTAGGCCAAGGGTTGAGCCCCCCACCCCTGGTGCTTGCAGAGTAGGGGAAGCTGTTGCTGCTGCTGGACAACGTGCTTCTCCTAGCCTACAGCACCTTCAGCCTCCTTGCCTGCCTCATTGTCTCCAGTGCCAGTGAGCTGTGCCTGTGTGGGGTAAGACAGGGGCACCTCCCACTATAGTACTGTACTACATGGCAAAAAAAAATTCCCTGGAGCCTAACTTCCCCTACTTACATTCATTCTTATGGGAAATTGGATTTGCTTAACATCAAACATAACTACAATGTTAAATGAGGAGTTACTGTACAGGATAACTAATAAAACAATAATTAAGACACTGAAGACATGACCGTACAATCAAAAGAAATGTTTTGATTTCCAGTGCTGCAGCCCATATTTTCCTTTGTTACTCAAACTTTGTGCAGACTGCACATCTCAGGAGTTTTGTTTTTGTTTTTTTGGCGAACTCCCAGACGTGTTTTTTTCATGAGTAGTGAAGAACATAAGAATGGGCATACTGGGTCAGACCAAAGATCCATCTAGCTCAGTATCCTGTCTTCCGACAGTGGCCAGTGCCAGGTGTCCCAGAGGGAATGAACAGAACAGGTAATCATCAAATGATCCATCCCCTGTCCCCCATTCCCAGCTTCTGGCAAACAGAGGCTAGGGACACCATCCCTTCCCATCCTGGCTAATAGCCATTGATGGACCTATCCTCCATGAACTTATCTAGTTCTTTTTTTAACCCGGTTATAGTATTGGCCTTCACAACATCCTCTGGTAAGGAGTTCTACAGGTTGACTGTGTTATGTGAAAAAATACTTCCTTCTCTTTGTTTTAAACCTGCTGCCTATTAATTTAATTCGGTGACCCCTAGTTCTCGTGTAATGAGGAGTAAATAACTCTTCTTTATTTACTCTCTCCACACCAGTCATGATTTTATAGATCTCTATCATACTCATCCTTAGTCATCTCTTTTCCAAGATGAAGAGTCCCAGTCTTATTAATCTCTCCTCATATGGAAACGGTTCCATATCCTTAATTATTTTTGTTGCGCCTTTCTGACCCTTTTCCAATTCCAAGATATCTTTTTTGAGATGGGGTGACCATATCTCCATGCAGTATTCAAGATGTGGGTGTGCCATGGATTTATATAGAGGCAATGATATTTTCTGTCTTATTATCTATTCCTGTTTTAATGATTCCCAATATTCTGTTCACTTTTTGAACTGCCGCTGCACGTTGAGTGGATATTTTCAGAAAACTATCCACAATGACTCCAAGAACTCTTCCTTGAATTATAACAGCTAATTTAGATCCTGTTGTTTTACGTGTATAGTTAGGATTATGTTTTCCAACTGCATTACTTCGCATTTATCAACATTGAATTTCATCTGCCATTTTGTTGCCCAGTTACCCAGTTTTGAGAGATTCTTTTGTAGATCTTTGCAGTGTTCCTGGGACTTAACAAAACTACACAAGATTGCATCATCTGCAAATTTTGCCACTTCACTGTTTAACTCTTTTCTCAGATCATTTATGAAATTGTCCTGGCACAAGTGCAGCGAACTGGACTAGATGACTTCTCAAGATCCCTTCCAGTTCTATGATTCTATGTTGACTAGGACTGGTCCCAGTACAGACCACTGGGGTATACCACTATTTACCTCTCTCCATTCTGAAAACTGACCATTTATTCCTACTCATTGTTTTTTGTCATTTAACCAGTTACTGATCCATGAGAGGACCTTCTCTCTTATCCCATGACAGCTTACTTTCCTTAAGAGCCATTGGTGATGTACCTTTTCAGAGGCTTTCTGAAAGTCCAAGTACACTATACCCACGGGTAACCCTTTTCCACATGCCTTTGACCCTCTCAAAGAATTCTAGTAGATTAGTGAGGTATGATTTCCCTTTATAAAAACTATGTTGACAATTCACCAACAAATTATGTTCATCTATATATCTGACAATTTTGTTCTTTACTGTAGTTTCAACCAGTTTCCCTAGTACTGAAGTCCGATTTACTGGCCTGTAATTGCCGGGATTACCTCTGGACCCCTTTTTAAAAATTGGCATCAAATTAGCTATCCTCCAGTCATTTGGTACAGAAGCTGATTTAAATGACAGGTTACAAACTAGTTAGTAGTTCTGCAATTTCATATATGAATTCCTTCAGAACTCTTGGGTGAACGCCCTTCTGGTTCTGGTGACTTATTACTGTTTAGTTTATCAATTTGTTCCAAAACCTCCTCTAATGACACCTCAATCTGGGACAGTTCCTCAGATTTGTTGCCTAAAAGGAATGGCTCAGGTTTGGGAATCTCCCTCACATCCTCAGCCATGAAGACTGATGCAAAGAATTCATTAAGTTTCTCCATAATGGATTTATCATCCTTGAGTGCTCCTTTAGCATCTCGATCGTCCAGTGGCCCCACTGGATGTTTAACAGGCTTCCTGCTGCTGATGTACTTAAAATATTTTTTTGCTATTACATTTTGAGTCTATGGCTAGCTGTTCTTCAAATTCTTTTTTGGCCTTCCTAATTATGTTTTTACACTTCATTTGCCAGAATTTATGCTCCTTTCTGTTTTCCTCACTAAGATTTAACTTCCACTTTTTAAAGGATGCCTTTTTGTCTCTCATTGCTTCTTTTACCTTTTTGTTTAGCCATGGCAGCACTTTTTTGGTTCTCCATGTTTTTTTTAATTTAGGGTATACATTTAAGTTGAGCCTCTATTATGGTATTAAAAGTTTCCATGAAGCTTGCAGGGATTTCACTTTTGGCGCTGTACCTTTTAATTTCTGTTTAACTAACTTCCTCATTTATATGTGGTCCCCCTTTCTGAAATTAAATGCTGCAGTAGTGTTTTCCCCACTACAGGGATGTTAAATTTAATTATATTATAATCATTATTACCAAGGGGTCCAGCTATATTCACCTCTTGGACCAGACTTTGGTCTAAGGTTAAAAGGGTCTGTGAGTAAACACTAGTGAAACACTCAGTCTGAAATTATTTTTTGAGAGCAGAAGAAGGGTGTTTCATCCCACAGTGAGACTCGAACTCCAGTGGCATGTGCTAGCAGGAAGTGTCCCTGTTTCTAGGGCCTGGTCTACACTACGCGTTTAAACTGAATTTAGCAGCATTAAACCTAATTAACCCTGCACCCGTCCACACAATGAAGCTCTTTATATCGATATAAATGGCTCTTTAAACCGATTTCTGTACTCCTCCCCGATGAGGGGAGTAGTGCTGAAATCGGTACTGCCATGTCGGATTAGGGTTAATGTGGCCGCAATATGATGGTATTGGCCTCCGGGGGGTATCCCACAGTGCACCATTGTGACCGCTCTGGAAAGCAATCTGAACTCGGATGCACTGGCCAGGTAGACAGGAAAAGCCCTGTGAACTTCTGAATTTCATTTCCTGTTTGTCCAGCGTGGAGCTCTGATCAGCACGGGTGGCAATGCAGTCCCAAATCCAAAAAGAGCTCCATCATGACTGTACGGGAGATACTGGATCTGATCGCTGTATGGGGAGACAAATCTGTTCTATCAGAGCTCCGTTACAGAAGACAAAATGAGAAAGCATTTGAAAAAATCTCCAGGCTATGATAGACAGAGGCCACAGCAGGGACTCAGCATTGTGCTGCGTGACAAGTGTAACGGAAAGCCAAAGAATCAAATGGACGCTCATAGAGGGAGGGAGGGGGTACTGAGGACTCCAGCTACACAGTCCCTGCAGTCTCCGAAAAGCATTTGCATTCTTGGCTGAGCTCCCAACGCCTGAAGGGTCAAAAACATTTTCCCGGGTGTTTCAGGGTGTATGTCGTCAATTTATACCCTTCTCCCCCCCACCAAAGAAAAGAGAAAAAAATCGTTTCTCACCCTTTTTCAATGTCACCCTATGTCTACTGTCTCATTCTGACGTATGATGGTCAGATTTAAATTGCAGGCTGCCTCTTGCCCCTTTCTCCTCGCCTCTGGGCAGCTAGGCTCCCCTCCTTCCTCTACACACTCTCAGTGAAGCAGCCATTGTGTGAGTAGAACACGGAGACCTGCTTTCCTTAGGGGGTGTCTTTCCTCTCCCTGTTCGTGCTCAAGACAGCAGACAAAGGAGCCTTACTAAAACACAGGTCACTGTGGCAAAAGAAATAAAGAAGCTAAAGGGAAGAGGACAGACTGCTCCAGAGAGTAAGAGCACTGCTGAGGAAATTTTCCTGGTCCCAGTAAGACAGACTGGGAAAGGTGTGGGGAGAGGAAGAGTGGAGACCAATTCAACAGTGCTGCTGCCTTCTTATCACCCCGTGAGAGGAGCAAACACAGGAACGTGAGGGTGGGAGTAGTTAAAAGTCAGCAGGTAGCCTCTAGCCTCACAGAAGTTTCAGATCGTTCCCATCACCCTTTTCCACCACTTGTGTATGTTAGAGTGAGTGTATGTGAAGTGACTTCATAGCCATGGGATATCAGGATTATCACACTTACCTGCTGTGAAGGTTGGGAGATAGCCAACCAATCTACGCCAGTCTGGGAGATCCCTGTGCACCTATCCTGCTCTCGGAAAAAATAATTTATTGAGCCATTTAAAGCATTCATCTTACTTTCCCCTGCCCAACCAGCTTGCTTTAGAAGCCCAGCACATAGGTGAGATAGCGCTCAGTCTTTGGTTACTCACCTCCTGTCTCCTGTACCTCACTCCTTAGCTTGGAGTCTCCGGAGTACAGCCCCTGCCATTTTCAGTCTATTTGCATTGCAAGATATTAGAACTTAACCCCTGTGTAGTCTGAGATGGAATAACACTGGTCAGGAGCCTTCGGGTAGCATAAGTTAAAGGGAAAACAGTTTACATCTGGGGGAAAGTGAGAAACATTTTTATGGCTTTATATAGATAAATAGGGGCTGGCTGTCATTGCTAAGAGGTTTTAAATTTTGGGGGGAAATTGATTAGTGGGCAGAGCACAGTGAGGCAACCAAAGGCGGATGATAAATGCATGTTAGCATGCGACTCAGCAGTGTACATATGTATACTTTTTACCTTATGTACATATAATTTGTATTGATCTTTATGGATCTGTCCCAACACACACACACACACACACACACAATATTTTTAGGTTCTAGACAATATTACTGCTGTGGGCTATACAGACATCAGCTATTTCAGAATTCACAAAGGTTTGTTCTCCTAATCCCTCATCTGCATCTCAAGAAGTTGGCCACTTTTCTGTACCTTATGTACTTCACATTTTCTATACAATCCATTGTTCAGAGAAGACCGTATGAACTGTCATGTGTATGCATTAAGAATGCAGCTTTAAACTTCTTTTACTAGTATATTTCATCAGGTTTTCTGTAATCTCTCACATGCAGCAGTTTTCCTCTCACAATGTACGGAGAGCCTTGTGTGGGAGTGAATTGATTGCTAGAGTAGATATCTCAGTTTGTTTCCTTTGATTTTCCTGTCATTTAATACTGTAACTCTTTATCCACCTAAACCTGCAAACCTCACTTTATTTACAGCATTTCAATGAGAAAGGGGCAAAATCATGTGTCTGGTACAGCATTATTAATGTATAACTGTCATATAGAAATGAGAGTAGAATGCTGTTGATATAATTTCAGCAGAATATACCTAGCTGCTAAATGGGGACATACATTACATCTACTGTTCATATTGTGACTTGATGCTATTACTGAAGACAATATAAATTCTACACTCAAAGCATGCTAGCAACCATTGTCAATAAAGATCCAGCTCTGTATGCCGATACCTCTGCAGAATAAAACTACAGTAATTAGAGTATTATTCAAGTGACAACTCAAATTGTGAGGATTTCCTCAGACCTGCAGAAGATGTAAAGTTCATTTTGTCCTTATTAGTTTAATCATCAAAACAAAAGGAGAGAAGAATGTTTGTTATTCAGAGGGGAACCTTTTACATGGGAAAGTCTCTCAGTATTAGGCACTTTTATGGAGGTCCTTACCATGGTAATAAGGCTACAGACCCCTGCTAGTTACAGTGCTGGAGAGTGACAGACGTTATCCCCCTTGTCAAAAAACATATTGAATAGTATTAGTCCTCTAGGTCTTGCTCCTGAATAGTTTAGGGGGGAGAGGGGAATAAACACAGTTCTGTAAAGGACAGCTGCAATAATTTAGTTGAAATGTATTTCCTTTGTAGTACCCTAATTCTACCATTTCAATGGCACCACCTGTCAGATAAATAACTGGAAAGCACTTTATAGCCTCTGCTGCTTTTACCCTCATTTAAGCTAATGGCCTGCTTTGAAAAGATGCTGTGCCCCTGCTGCTCCTATTGACTTCACTGGGACCTGTGGATGCTCAGAACCTCTTCAGATCAGGCTCTGAGTGCTTATTTGTGGTGTGTGCTTTAGCTTTAAGATGCCAGGCTCTTTGGCACAGGAGGGTTTGGCTCTCCTTTCTTCTCAGTGAAAATAAGTTCTTATTTTTGCTTCATAGCTTTAGTTTGCAAGCTCTCCAGTGCTGGGACTGTCTGGCTTATTGTTCTATAAATTGCCACTCGTCAGTATTTAAATAAATAACCTTTCCCCACCCTGTTTCAAACACAGCAAACCACATAATCAGCCATCAGTAGGAGAGCACATGTAACAGTTTGCAAGGAAGTAGAAGTACTCACAAAGCAAACTGCTCTCTACAATAGTTGAGCACTGGGTCCAATTACAGATGAAGTGAAAAATCAGTCCAGGGGATAAGACAAAAGCAGAACCTTGACTCCAACTCATATCAATTTCAGAATTACTAGAGTGAGTAGGATCAGAAGAAGTGTAAAGAGATAGACTGGAAGAAAAAGAAGTAGAAGGGACCTGTTTTTCAGGTCTGGTTTAGATATGTCTGAAATCTCATGAGAACAACTTATCTCAGGAGATAGATTCTTTACATTCAGGAAAGTGGAAATTTCATGAGGTCAGGTGATCTCATAAGGTGCATGACTTTTGGATGAAATCTCACTCAGAACATCTGATATTATGGTGCCATTGAATCAGAACCCAAACTAACCTTGATCCAGCCTCTAACCTAATCCAGTTCCTACGACTGCCTCCTTGGCCCATCTCTGATCAATTTTATATGCCTATTAGCTATACTGACTCATTTGCTGTAAATTCAGTGCAGTGGAATTCAGATGTTTGTGCAATTTAAATGCGATCACCAGGATCTATGTACAGCTTCAACTGAAACACAACTGGGAACTTTTCCTTTGAACAGTAGTAAGGGGCTGTTCCTGCTTCTACTGAAATCAATAGCAAAACTCCTATGGATGTCAAATGTGCAAGATCAAGCCTTAAGTGTTCCATCTCACAGTGACTGGGGAAATCAGAATCACAGAACTGGAAAGGACCTCAAGAGGTCATCTAGTCCAGTCCCCTGCACTCAGAGCAGGACTAAGTATTATCTAGACCATTCCTGACAGGTACTTGTCTAACCTGCTCTTAAAAATCTCCAATCATGGAGACTCCACAACCTCCCCAGGCAATTTATTCCAGTGCTTAATCACCTTGAAAGCTAGGAAGTTTTTCCTAATATCCAATGTAAGCTGCCCTTGCTGCAATTTAGAAGCCCAGGGCTTCTTGTCCTATCCTCAGAGGTTAAGAACAACAATTTTTCTCCCTCGTCCTTGTAACAACCTTTTACATACTTGAAAACTGTTATGTCCTCTCTCAGTCTTCTCTTCTCCAGACTAAACAAACCCTTTTTTCTCAAACTTCCTTCATAGGTCATGTTTTCTAGACCTTTAATCATTTTTGTTGCTCTTCTCTGGACTTCCTCCAATTTGTCTACATTTTTCCTGAAATGTGGCACCCAGAACTAGACAAAATACTCCAGTGGAGTCCTAAACAGTGCGGAGTAGAGCGGAAGAATTACTTCTCGTGTCTTGCTTACAATACTCCTGCTAATACATCCCAGACTTATGTTTGCTTTTTTTGCAATAGTGTTACACTGTTGACTCATATTTAGCTTGTGATACACTATGACCCCCCAAGATCCCTTTCTGTAGTACTCCTTCCTAGGCAGTCATTTCCCATTGTGTATGTGTGCAACTGATTGTTCCTTCCTAAGTGGAGTACTTTGCATTTGTCCTCATTGAATTTCATCCTATTTACTTCAGATCATTTCTCCAGTTTGTCCAGATCATTTTGAATTTTAATCCTATCCTCTAAAGCACTTGCAACCCCTCCCAGTTTGGTATCATCCACGAACTTTATAAGTGTACTCTCTATGCCATTATCTAAATCATTGATGAAGGTATTGAATGGAACCGGACTCAGAACTGATCCCCGCGGGACCCGACTTGTTATGCTCTTCCAACATAACTGTGAACCACTGATAAATACTCTTCGGGAATGATTTTCCAACCAGTTCTGCACCCACCTTATAGCAGCTCCATCTAGGTTGCATTTCCCTAGTTTGTTTATGAGATGGTCACGCGAGACAGTATTAAAAGCCTTACTAAGGTTAAGATATACTACATCTACTGCTTCCTCGCTATCCACAAAGGTTGTAACTCTGCCAAAGAATGCTATCAGGTTGGTCTGACATGATTTGTTCTTGACAAATCCATGCTGACCATTACTTATCACCTCATTATCTTCTAGGCATTTGCAAATTGATTTCTTAATTATTTACTCCATTATCTTTCTGGGTACTGAAGTTAAGCTGACTGGTCTGTAATTCCCTGGGTTGTCCTTATTTCCCTTTTTATAGATGGGCCCTATATTTGCCCTTTTCCAGACTTCTGGAATGTCTCTCGTTTTCCATGACTTTTCAAAGATAATTGCTAATGGCTCAGATATCTCCTCAGTCAGCTCCTTCAGTGTTCTAGGATGCATTTCATCAGGCTCTGGTTATTTGAAGTAATTTTTGACTTGTTCTTTCCCTATTTTAGACTCTGATCCTACCTTATTTTCATGGCATACACTACGTTAGAAGTCCAATTACCACCAACCTTCTTTGTGAAAACTGAAACAAAGACGTCATTAAACACCTCCGCTATTTCCACATTTTTTGTTATTGTCTTTCCCCCTTGTTGAGTAATGGGCCTACTCTGTTCTTGGTCTTCCTCTTGCTTCTAATGTATTTGTAGAATCTTTTCTTGTTTCCTTTTATGTCCCTAGCTAGTTTGATCTCGTTTTGTGCCTTAGCTTTTCTAATTTTGTCCCAACATACTTGTGTTATTTGTTAATATTCAAGCTGTGCACAAGTAAAACACTTGAATGTTACCAGAGTGTAACAACTGTGTGTGTGATGGGTTACCCCCAACTCTGGTGTGCCACCCGATGTACTGGGGTACCACTGGACCTGCCTGCTCTACCAACCTAGGCTCCCTTACACTGTCATACTGAGCCAGGACCTCAAGCCTCCTCCAGCACATACACAGGTAGGGACACACCCAACTGCAGAAAGACAGATACTGAAATCAGCTCTGCATGGGAAGGCTTCTTCAGCTAGAGAGTTGCCCAGCATTCACGTGCACACTGCCTCTGGAGTGTAAAATCCAAATTGTATTCTCTTGTGCTGCACAGAGAACTATACAACGTAAGCTCATGAAATCTTCCCCCTCCCTCAATGTGTAGAAAGTTATGCAGTTTTTTGCCCCCCAGTTATGAATTCCACAAAGTGGTTTTGAGAAAACAAAAACAAGTTTATTAACTACAGAAGATAGACTTTAAAGTGACTATAAGTGATGGCAAATAGATCAAAGCAGATTACCATAATAAACAAACAAAAACCGCAAACTGAGCTTAATATGCTAGATAGGTAGGAATATAAATAAACAAATTCTCACCCCGAGTGATGAATGGGCTGGCATATTCTTAAAGCACAAGTTGCCTTGGCTTTCCCAGGTTTTCATGCACAGGCTAAAGATCCTTCAAGCCTGGGACCATCACTTCCCACAATTCACTCCTTGTCCCTCAGGTGTTTCCAGGTGTGTTGTTTCAGGGAGGGTCAGGCACCATCATGATGTCATTGTCCCCCTTTTATATCTTCTCTCCACTTGTTGGAAAACTCTTTTGCTGTGACCTGGCTCAATCCGTTCCCATTGTGTAGTGCTATCTCTGAGAGGTTTCTATTGTACCTGGGGTAATCCTTGTACTTGTGTGCATTTTTTCAAATAAGCCATTAACATTGTTTGGCCTTTTTACTGCTGTACCTGAAATGCTGCTTGTGGGTATTTTCAACCTCACAACATGTTTCAGTAACACAAACAGCCAAATTTCATAACTTCACTACAATGATAGCACATACCATCCAAGGGAATATTAGTCTAGCAGATCAAGACTTTTAGAATGATACTTTTTATAAAACATATCTTAATTACATGACAGAGGTGAATACTGGAGTGTCAGGGTGTCACACTATTTTGTATACATTCACTGTTAAACAAGCTGATCATTTTCCTCCAAGAAATCTGAGTTTGACCATAACTGAGCCACTTAGAGTGCTGTTAAAACTGTAGACTCTAGAAAGCCAAACAACCAATTTGAGCTGGACAAAGAAGACTACACAAAGATTGTTATCTGGGGTGGTAAACCCAGAATTCTGCCAAGCCTCTCACTGCCTGCAGAAACTTCTCTGTAGCCTTTCTAAGCACAAGCAGGGCCAGTGCTACCATTAAGGCGAACTAGGTGGTTGCCTAGGGTGCCAAGATTTGGGGGCACCAAAAAGCAATGCCCCCAATTTCTCTTTCTCTCTTTTTTTTTTTAATACACAGTGTTCCTCCCCGAGTGCGTGGTCACTGCTCCACTTCTCCCGCCTCCCAGGCTTGTGGCCCCAATCAGCTGTTTGGCACTGCAAGCCTGGGAGCAGAATTAGAGCGGGGGCGGCATGCTCGGGGAGGAGGCGGAACAGAGGTGAGTTGAGGTGGGGAGGTGCCGCACGGCTCCCCAGGGCAGGAGGAGCTGCCACAGGGGGGGTTCCTTAGGGTGGAGAGAGGGCAGGGGAGCACAAGATGGAAGTTTCACCTAGGATGCAAAACTTCCTTGCACCGGCCCTGAGCACAAGCCTCTCTTTTTTATCCCTTCCCTTGAATTCAGAATGAGGCCCAGCTCACCTGCCCTAATTGCCTAATCAGGCTTCATTGGAAAGTCAGCTGCCTTCTCTTAGCACCTTTGAAGTAAAGAAGGGGCTTCTTTGGTACTTTAGCCGGTTCTCTGAATTCACTACTGCCTGATTTGGAAAGGAGTGTCTCGGCTGTGGGTGCACCCTCACTGAGGCTGAAAGACCGTCCCATTACATCCAAGCTTGACAGTAATGAACTTCCCCATCACAGCATGTGCCTGGCTATTTAAATAGTCACAAAACTAGTTGCCAAATACATATATGTGGTTGTGCACACACACACACATGAGTTTGAATCACTGGAACTTTATCAGATGGCATTTCATATTGTTCATCTTCAATACAATTTAAACAGATATTTTAATTTTGAAACACCAGCTTGCATCTTTTAAATGTTAAATGTTTCATCTTAGGCATCTTATTTGCATTCTTCACAAATATGTTTGCAAAAACAATTAAGGTGGCATAGTGAAGTTTGACGTGTCCCCAGATTAACCCATCCTGAGAAAGTATATATTCCTTTATCTTAACCTCCCTAGTCTTCTCTGTGGTTAATTTCGTACTGTAGACGTACCCTTAGAATATGAGAATATATGGTATTTTCCTAGCTGTCCAGCTGATCTGTTAGAGTCTAGGGGATTATTTCCAAGAATTTCTGCTCTCAATTACACAGGGTGTAAGTGGAATTACTTAGTATTTGGCTCTGAGTGTACAGTTAGTTGGCCACATATACATTTTTGCCTATGCAGATGTGCTCACAGATCCAATAACTTAGCCCTTGTAGCATGCTTTTCAATGTAAAAATATCTTACAAACATTACACCCAAGTCATATTTGACCCACATCTTCAGTTTTTCATTATTCAGATCAGGGTGCTTAAAATGGACCTGGAAAAAAAAAACACAACAAAGATCCTTCACGCACTGCATCTGGATGACTTCTTTCTCTCTGTATATTGTAGTGACTGTTCTCTATTCAAAAAATGCTGGCACTCAGTGACAGAAATAATCTTGGACATAGTTAATATTTGTAAGTGCTGCCAAAGAGTTTTGTTTTCTACAGATTACAGATAGCAGCTAAAGGCCAGATACCATGCAAGATTCCAGGAAGTGCACTCATATTAAGGAACACTATTCTAAGGACTGGCATACGATTCATTGACTCAAGAGTTGGCAAAAAACTGTGCTCAGTCAAAACTGTAACTTACGTTTTTCATGAAAAAAACACTCCAAATTCAACATTCTACAAGAATTCATTTACTCTACAGAAACCAGAGATTCAAGTTTATCAATTTCACCCATGAAAATGCTTTGAAAAAGGGACTTGAAGAAAATATCAAGCACTAGAAACATTTGTCTCATGACCCTTTTTAAAATAGTCATAGCAAACCTCAAATAATATTCCACAGACTTGTAACCCTTCTGCCAGGCTGAACTGATAGCAGCAAGGGCCAGGTTCAATACATAGGGGTCCCTTCCCTACAACGTAATGCAAAACCAGCTTGAGCCCCCACCCTGTGACCTGGGAAAATCTTACACACACCCCTGGGCGCCTCGAAGAGGTAATACTTCCCCTCTCGCAAGTACAGAGTCTCAGTGTAGCAGAAAAGGTTTAATTACATGAGATAAACAACAAGCATTAAATTGGGAAAACACCTCAACTAGAGTTCATAGATCAAACCATGAGCAAAGACCTACCCCAGGAAATTGGGCCGTGTCCTTTTCCCTGGGCTCTTGAGTCCAGCAACCCCAAATCACCTCAAGACTCCAAAGTCCAATACCCTAAATGTCCCTAGAGTCCAGCAACCCAAAGATCACCCACAGTCCCAAAAGTCCCACAATCCAAAAGTCTCTGTCCCAGGTCAGTGCAGCCCTAGAGTTCGAGACTCTATCTGCAGAGGTCCCTCCCGCAGCCTGGGTAGAAAGGGGCACCTTACGTAGTCTGGGGCCAACTGCCCTGCCTCTCCATGGGGTTCTGCTTCTGCCTTCTCCACAAACTGCTCCGCTCTACCAGCCACTCCATTCTGATCCTCCAGCCATCCTCACAAACTGCTCCGCTCCGCCAGCTGCTCTGCTCCACTAGCCGTCCCGTGATCCGCTTCAGGTGTCCCTGCAAACTGCTTAGCTGGGAAAGTAACCATTTTAGGCTGCTGTGGGCTATGCTAGGCGGAGTGGGTGTGCCTATGCAAACACGAACAGCCTCTGAAATTCTTTTCCACACTCGCCATAATTCACTACGAGATGTCAGGGTAGAGCTCATCCTGACTGTGCTTACAGACTGTTATAGCAAAAGCAAGCAGTGCAGAAACTACAATAAATGTATGAATTTGTGGTATGTAACTGTAGTGCATGGCAGAGAGATTAGTTGGAACAAGAGGCCAGACCTTATAAGGCAAGATGTAGCTGCATCTCAGTTATTAGGGATTCCTGGTTTCTGTGTTATGTAGATTGCCTGAGCAGAGGGCCACATGGTACACTGTCACCATGGTGACTTTTAGCTGTATGGTGCACAACATGAGACTGCACTCCAGTGCCCACTCAGATGTAAGTGAAGGTAATGTGCAAGATGGAATCCTGTGCTCAAGTGTAAAGGGGCAGTAATGTCTGAAAACTCTGTGCAGGGTATGCTAGTGGTCAAGTGAATCCCAGGTGTAGCCACCTGTTGTTCACTGAAGATAATATCTATTGTGGGGAAGGAGGAGGAATTTGGTGGATCACTCAAAGAGGGCAGAATTCAGGTATGTCTGAATATCAATCAGAAGTGTGACTGCAGCATGTGTATACCAGAGCTAGCTTTAATCTAGCTAGCTCAGATAACAACAGTGGAGCCACGGCCCCATGCATTTAATCAACAACTGTACAAGCCCACCTGGGGCCATGGGTATGTATTCAGTCGGCTAGCCCATGCTGAAGTCTGTACAGACACGGCTTCACTGCTATTGGTACTTGAGCTAGTTATGTTAAAGCTAACTCGGGTGTGTCGGGTAGGTGCTGCAATCACACCTTCAATTATAATACAGATATATCCTAAGGTTATGGGGGCATATATTCAACAGGCCTTGAGGCTGAAAGTCCTGGTTTTCAGAGGTTTAAATACAGGTGAATTTAACATTCTGGAAAGGTCTGAGGTACTAGTGGTCAACTTTAATGAACTTTTTGGCCAATAAATGTGAGCAAAGAGCACATAAACTTTTATTGGGTATGTTAAAGTGTAGTTTTACATACCAGTACCTGTTACTGTGGACACTGAACATGTCAATACAGGCAGTGGACATGCTGTAAGACAGTATTTACAAAGTTTGTATTTAGTGGGACTAAGCTAAAACCTAATAAATTTTTTTTAAATAGTAATATGATTTATCTGTCAGAAGAGCAGTGCAATCAACTCCCAAATTAAAGCATACATTTTTAACAAATGTGGAAGCTAGCATTTTTTTTTAAAACTAGGATTCCAAATTACTCCCCAAGGCTGTCCTTAGCCCAATAGTTATTTTGTTTTCATGTACCATTTTTGCTTTTAAGTTGGAAAAGCACCCAAGAGTAAAACTTGGGCAAATATGCCTCAGAAGGAGGGATGGGAGCAACGAGGGGAGGGGGGAAAAGAGCATGGCAAAGAAGATAGAAATGGTCTAGTAGAAAAAAGGAGAAGCCTGGGAGCTTATATAGCAGCTGTGAAGCAGAAAGGGAGGCCCAAGAGTACAGAAAGGAACACAGAAGCCTTTGAGCAGGGATAGAGAGACACACACAGAGAGAGCATACTGGAGGTGCAGACACAATGCAGAGATAGTGAGGGACTGAACCACAAAGTTGCCAGAATGAATGAGGAAGTTATTAAAGCAGAGAGAGAATAAGATGGGGAGTGGGAGAAGGGACAAAGTTATAGTAGCAGATATTGAGGGGGCTAATCTCATTGAGTTAAAAAAAAAAAACACACACAGGCAGGGGAAAAGCTTTCAGAAACATATTTGTAAGGGGGAGCATCATCCGTGCCATCTGCTTGAGAACAAGCAGCCCTGTTAGGCAGGAGAAGTCAGACTTATCTAGTATGTGGGTGGGTGATGCACACACTGAAAATATTCCCTTTAACATGGGCTAGGAATGCAACCAGCCACAGAAACAGAGTAAATTCATGTGTTTCCAGAGGGGACATGTTTCTGCAAGGAGAGGGAAACTCCAGAAAGTGTGCACCTGGGTTATTTGGTTCTCTCTCTCATGTTTTGGGTTATGCTCACCACCATGGCACCTCCTGCTGGTTGGTTAGGGAATTAATTATTTCAGTGTCATGCCTTTGCTAGTGGTGTCTTGCCCTCTGTAACTTTCTCAGTCTCCACCGTCAGACCCCCGTTACTCCCGGATCACAGTGTCCACTTCAGACACTGCCCTCCGGCTGCGCCTGCTCCACTGGCTCTCTCAACACTTCCGGGGGACTGGCAGCTTCTGGTTCTATCACTCGCCTTAGTGGCTCACTGCAGTCCTCAGTCTAGCCCCTTCCTGCAAGGACAAATTGCAGTCTGGCATCGCCACTCATCACTGGAAAGTGTGGAGGAAAAGAATGGGGGCCCAGGCCCACCTGCTACCCGGGGCCCGAGCAGTGACCCTCTAGCCGCAGCACCTTACTGCCCTCCTCCACCTCTTCTGTGTAACCCACACACCTTCTGGGTGTGGGGCTCTGTCCCATCTAGTGGCACCGAGACCACTTAGAGTGAGAAATTAATGAGTTTGATCTACAGCCTTATCTAACAGCCAGTTGGTTTTTAGCTCATGCACTAACTTCTTGAGTCCTCAGGTTCGATCCTGACCACCGATGACCAGGGTCTGTTAGTGTTATACCTGCTTCCTTGTGCCACTTCCCCGTAACCCCAGCACTTTCTCTGCTGCTTTGTGTCAGGGGCCCAGTCTGGCAGTCATTAGCCTAGAGCAGTGGTACTCAAACTTTTTCTTCCCCCTCCACGGACCACTTGAAAATTGCTGAGGGTCTTGGTGGACCACTTAATGATCTTTCCAAATCTTTATACCATTAGTTAATTATTGTAAAGCGCTTTGGATAAAAGCACTACGTAAAAAACCCCTTAATAAACTTTTTTGGTTCTACAAATAAAAGCGCACAACTTATATTTTAATATCAGTATTCTACCTTTCTAATGAGATGGATGTGCACTTTCTCCTTCACCACAGCAGCCCCCAAGCTGGGGCTGGGAAGGAGGAGAGCCTCTCCCTCACCACAGCAGCCTCTGGCCACCGCAGCCCTGCACATCCCAAATTTCCCCCACCCCTTTTTCTAACCCCACTGCCCCTTCCCATCTATCTCCTATTCCCCCCAAAGCCACCACCTCACCTTACATATGTGTCTTCTCCAGGGTCCAGGCACCTAATTACTGGAGCCATGCCTGCACAGCTCCACTAATTAGGTGGATGACCCTTCATTCTTTTGTGTGTAGCCGCCTATTCGTGTACATTAGAGGGAACTATCCGCAGAGCACCTGAATGGAGCTTGTGGACCACAGTTTCAGAACCTCTCGCCTAGAGCTCTCCCAGCTTCTGCTGACCCTGCCCAGCCCTGCTCTCTGTTAGGTTTTTCTCCCTTTTGCCCTCCTCTCTGCCCTGCAGCCTTCTTATAAGGGCACAGCATGGCCTTTAGTGGCTGCCAATAAGCCCTTCCATGAGTGGTTGGGGCTCTGCGCAGTCTCTCTGGCTTGCTCCAACTCCTTCCATGCCAGAATGGGGCAGCTCCCCCTTAAGACCACACGCTGGAGGGGTGGTCTCTATTGCCCCAACTTCCTTCTTATCTGGATTTGCAGGAAGTTCTGCTCCTGCAGCAGGATCTCCATTATCTGGAACAACCTGCTTCCCTCCTCAACGGTTTGGGTCCCCACCATAGCCTGCTCTGCTGCCGTGTGGGTTCCTCTGTTGGTTTGGGTTCCCACCATAGCTCTTCCCGCTCTCGAGTGGGTTCCTCAGTCTGTCTGGGTCCTCCCTGCCTCAAATAGCTCATCTACCACCTCCTTACCATCCCTTCCTGGGTGTGGTGCTTTTCTAGGGCCCCAGACTTCACTGCCCCTTTGCTCTGAGCAGTCTTAGGTCTGTCCCTCTTTTGGTTCAGGGGGTAATGCCTCTTTCTATGGCCTTTGTTGTGGTACTGGAAGCACCTCCTGTGCCTTCCCTGTGTCACAGTCCTCCCACAGTCCATTACTGGCTTAGCCCCTCCCTCAAGGCTAGCTTGGGCCCTGCGAGTCCCATCGGGGAAACTCTTTCTGTGCCCAGGCTCCCACAGGCCCAACAAGTTCAGGGCCCCCCCGTTAACCTCACAGGGGGCATTCTCCCAGTTTCTGCCTTTCCCAAGTGGAGTCTCTGTGTTCTCTCTCAGTAGGAGCACTCTCTGTTTCTGTGTCCCCTTTGCCTACAGATGAAGCAGTCTTTAGGCCCTGGCACTGGCCTCGAGCCCCTGGCCACCAATGAGGCCCATGTGCCCCCCCCCCCCCAAACAGCAGCTGGAAAAATCCCCATTGCTGCTCAGTGAGTTGGGCCACACAGTTCCTCCAATAATGGCCCATCCCTACTTCTCCACCCCTGATGTCTTAGTCTCTATTCAGGCAATATTCTTACAGTCTAGCTTCCCCTTGTATCAGGGGTGATCTTGTGCCCACCTTCTCCACCATGTGTAACGCGTTGTGCTCACTGCCTCCTGCTGGCTGGTATGGGAATTCGCTCTTTCAGTTGCATGCCTTCACTAGCGGTGTCTCACCCTCCGTTATCTTCTCGGTCTCCACCGTCCTCAGCGTTGGACCCCCATCACTCCCGGACTTTAGCATCTGCTTCTGGACACTGCCCTCCAACTGTGCCTGCTCCGCTGGCTCTCCCCCACTTCCAAGGGACCAGTAGCTTCTGGTTCTATCACTCGCATCAGTGGCTTACTGCGGTCCTCAGTCTAGCCCCTTCCTCCAGGGGCAAACGGCAGTTTGGCTTAGCCACTCTCCCACTGGAAAATGGGGAGGGGGACAAAGGGGAGGACCCAGGCCTGCTACTCAGGGCCCCAATCCAGGGACCCTTTAGTGGCAGCCACTTACTGCCCTCCTCCACCTCTTTACTGCCTGCTTCCCTGGCCACTTCCCCATAGCCCCAGCACCTTCTTTGCCCCTTTGTGTGCCCAGTCTGCAGTTGCCAGCCTAGAGCTTTCCCAGCCTCTGCTGACCCTGCCCTGTCTTAGGTGCTTCTCTCTAACAGCCAGTTCTTCCCCCTTTGCCCTCCAGCGAAAGACTCCTCTCCTCTCTGCCCTGCAGCCTTCTTATAGGGCCCAGCCTGGCTGCTTTCAAGCCTCCACTTGATTGACTTCCATGATTGGCTGGGGCTCTGCCTAGCCTCTCTGGCTTGCTTTAACTCTTTCCACACCAGAGTGGGGCAGCTGCCCCACTACAGGGCCCAAGAAGTTTTAGGACTAGAATAGTCTTGCTAGGTTCTAGCCAGAGTTAATCTGACTGACTATTTTGGGTCAGATCTTTACTAAAACTGTTGTAGAGACACATGGTTATGGAGGGAGGGGCAGGTCTGTAAGACCAAATTGTAAATGTAGACCATTTTTAAAATCTGAGTGTCTACCCTTTTCTCACCTGTTAGTAGCCTCCAGGGAGCTAAGAACCCTCAGATCCCATGGAGTCTCCAGAGACTTTCAGCACCAGTGTTATTTTTGAGGTAGCATACACACAAGTCCAATGTGCCCAGCAGTGTAGTATCTGTAAACTGGTTTCACATTCCCCTTTGAACCTAAGGCAACCAGACCAACAATAGCTACCATATATTGTGTAAAATACAATTACTTCTAACTGCCATCCTCCTCCACAGGTGATCACTGGCCTACTGCCTTCTCTTTCATTACATTATCCTTCTCAGCAGGTGAGCAAGGTAAAACTGGAAGGTTTCACATACCTATTAATGCTCTAGGGGACAGAAGCGTCAAGCTCCTACCCTTTCAAATACCGTTTGAAAACAAAAAAGTGATTACATGTGCTCCCAGGGCATATATCAGCATCACAAATCAATGGCACAGAGCAATGTCACCAGGGAACCTTGTTCAGATAGCACCAGGTATAGGTTAGCTACCTTGTTTGGGGTAAGTTATAATATCCCTCTCTGCTTGGGACCACCTGGACTTAGTCCCATCTAAAAAAAAGAGAAAGGAAAATTAACACGTGAAATTGAAAGTAATGAAATAAGCTGGATCATTACCTGCAATTTATTCACACTCTACCATCTGACTGGTGCACCAACCACCACCACCGCAAAGCTGATTGTCTTTAATTTTCTTTAAGCAATTGCACATCAGCCCAAGAGACTGACAAACACCTCCAGAAAGCGTGTGCAGCGGAAGGGGGAGCTGGAGAAGGAGTGAGGGACTGTTTAGCAGAAAAACCTTTCAATTATATTATTTCAATAACAGCATTTCATTCCCAACCACTCGTAAGATATGTCATTTTGTACTAATATGATTTTTTTATTCTTCACAGACTTTATTTCCTCCAAAGAAAATTGATTTTTGCTTTTACATTGTATGGAACAGATCTTGATGTAAACAATTCTTTCTCTCTCTCTTTTTGCATGAAAAGGGAGAGTACATATTTAATGAAAGTACCATGAGCCTATTGGCTTTTTAGTTTGCCTGAATTGATTTCTTCCTCCAGTATAAATTTGTATTCTTTGTGATATACCTGTAGGCTACACTATTAAAGGTCAGCCAAAGATTTTCTCTGTTACTTCTGCTCAGTTTAAAGTAACAACTTTTCTGGGCAGACTGGGAACTGCATAATGGTTATGGTCATGCAATGACCAAAAGAAATTAACAAAAAAAAAAGTCTTTAGAAGAAATCCAGTCCTACCTTGACTATATGTCTCAATGCTTTTGGATGCAGGCATGCAGCTCCTGCTGAAATCAACAAAAGGCACACATTCATATCTGATGGCAGAATTTGGCCCTTAGTGACTGTTGTATTTTAGGTTACTGGGAGCCTATAATTGTAACACAACGTCAATATCCACACCTGCTGTAAATAGCTGCCACTCCACCAAAAATAATGGAGTTTCAGCTGCTTACATTAGGACTGCAAGTAGCCCTAAAATTCTGGATTTAAGTAAAGGAGAAAAGCAGATATTTTATTCAGTATATCCATCATTATCAGTTGCCTACTGAAAACTAACAGACTTCTTAAGTGTCCAGTCACAGCATATATTAGTTCTTATCATTTATTCTTTATTTCTACTAGCACTCATAGTGTACTCAGTACTTTTGGAGCAGGAAAAGGACGTGGTCTGTAACTTGAGGAGCTCACAATCTAAAAGAGACTAACAGGCTGTGGATAGAGGGAAGAATCACAATACGTACATACTGGATTTGAACCAAAAATATATTATATAGGTTTTTCATACAGCACTAAGTTATATAGGAAATGTCCCTTTTCTAACTTTATACACAGAGGTAATTCAGCAGTGCTATAAATGACATCACAGGAGGACCACATTCCATAGAACCACTGTGCCCTTGCACTCAGACATGTCTTCTACATTTTTTTACCTGATGCAATGGGGATATCAGACAGGGAGACAGTTTTCCTCTTTGATAGGGCTACGCTGCACATGATCCAGAGAAGTGGAATATTTTGTGCTAGCATGCTTGTGCTTTCATTTGTTTCTTCTACTTTGAATTCATGAATTGTGTATCCTGTAATGGAGAGTTTATTTCAGTGGTCCTCCAACTGCCCATTAGAGATTCCACAATCAGTGCCATCATAAGAGTTTGAGAGCTTTAGAACTGGTGTGGGGGAATCACCTGCTCAAATAAAGTAGTTGGTTTTCTGTCTTTGCTACTTAACATAGACACAAGACAATAGTAAAGTTCTCAAAAGCACAAGTGATTTAGAAGCCCATATCCCAGTTTCAAAATTGACTCAGGAGTCTAAGACTAACTGACTTTCAACAAGATTTAATTTCTAAGGCCCAGATTCTCAAAGTTATTGTGACTGACCTCCACTGAAATCAATGGGAGTTAAGTGCCTAAATCCATTGAGGATTGGGACTAAGTGTCCAAGTCACTTCTGAAAATGGGACTTAGGTACTTTTGAACATTTTGCCCCACATCTTTCACTGATTTGACAGGGTTTTTTTGAAAGCACTCTTTTTGAATCTGTACTTTTGGAAGTGTTTTTTCATCCTCAGAAATTCATGTCAGTATTTGAAGACTATTGAAAGACACATTTATATCACCACACCTGTAGCTCTTCATTGAAATATATTGTTCACCGCCCCCGCAGTGGGGCAGAATAAAAACATGCTTAAATATCTGCAAACATTTAGGATCTACTCCACCTAAAATAGGGACAATTGGTATCTATGACGAAATGCACTGGTCATTGAAACCTTATTTCATGGTGTACAACACCCAACCATCATGTGGAAGGAAGGGTCACAAGACAGCAAGGAAGGCAGAGAAGGTGCCAGATGGGAAAGCTTAGGTAGGAGGTGTCTTACTGTTTGCATTTCAGCTACAAAAATAATTCAGTCATGCTTCCTCCATCAATTAGGAAAGAGGGTATGGAGCAATTTTGCCATCAATTTTGCAACATCCCTTTGATAATATCTTTCCAACGAAGCAGCTTTAAAGACAAAACTTTACAACCAGAGTAACAAACTTTGAAATGAAAAACAGTGTTTTACTCTGACTGAATTACAACAGAATCTTCCTCATTACATTACAGTCCAAAAAAAAAAAATCAATCAATTAGCAAAGAAATAAACCTCGTTCGGCTATTTCAGCTACACTAGGTCAAGCCAGCTGCAAAACATTTGCTACTTGCTATTAACGATGGTTTAGCAGAAGAGGTGCCTGTTAAGTCATGATCTGAATTAGAAAAAAAAGCAGGAATTGGTGCAATTCTCTTGCAGCTCTTGGAGCCAAAGATTTTGGATATTATAACAATTTCCATGCTATAAATATTTATCACTTATAATACATCCATCCCCATTGCCAATAATGGATTTCTCCACTGAAAAATCCAATCCTTGAGATAGATTTCCATAGTGGCGGCCTAGTATTTGGATAATCTCATGGAAGACCCATACAGGGATATATGTGTGTCATATGGTATATCTGCATTATACATTCACTAGGACTGATGTTTAAGCAGTTGCTATAAGGCAATTGCATATCCTAAGGGTCTGAACTAACAGCACACAGGTGAGTCACATAGGGCCAGATTATACTGGCCCTAACAGAGTTGTATGGGAGTAGGGGAGGAGTGTGCACAAGCAGCCTCTGCCCCTTGCATGCTCTGTGCAAGGGTCAAGGATAAGCCCAGTGCAGCGTTTAGAGGAGTCCAGGGACGCACATATTGCCTCTAAGGAAAGAGGGAGGAAGCAGAGTCATTCCCCCTCCATTCCACCCTGGTCCATGGGCCAACTTACACACACGTAACCCTGTACACTGGGCTGTTATGTCTAAGCTCTTGCATCATGCCCATCACCATGGAATCTGAGCCCCCACCTGATGGACAATCCTTTACCAGGCTCACCTGGAAGATTGGCCTACCTCCCACACCTACAGATGTGCCTTAAAGACCCTGTTAATCTCATTGAGCCTGATTCAAAGCCCACTGAAGTTAATAGAAGATTTTCCATTGATTTCAACAGGCTTTGGATCAAGCTGTTTTTGTCTCATTTTTGCCACCAGTAAAGTGGCTATAATAGTATTTACCACCTTGCTGGGTTGCTGTGTGATCTTAAGTCATGAATATTTGTAAAGGGCTTTGAGATGCTTGGATGGAAGGTGCCAGGGAAAATATTATTTAATGTGCTCATCCATTTAAGGGAGGGTAACAGAACTAAACTGACTTCTGACCAATTAGGCTGTACCATAACTGCACAAGTTGGGAGCCTAATTGGCTATTCTGATTACTCTCTCAGTCCTGGTCATTTTATTAGTTTAGTCTAACCTTCACAGGGACCTTTTAATGACTATCCAAACTGCAGGTGCACTGTCTTCAGTGGCCACTGAGGGCACTCAACGCCTTGTAGGAAACAAACAACAATTTACAGGATCAGGCCCCACAAAGGTAGCCTGTGCTACCGCCTGGCTTAGCATGCCTGAATAAGATACTTTTCAGATCAACTCAATTATGCATCATCTGAATAGGTCACCCAACCCTTCTGTCCTGTGACTTCCAGCTTTACCAGGCAATTGTTCAAGAAAGAAGGTTTATACAAGCAACCAGATGTCATTGTTTTGGTCTCCTTTCTTCTGTTAGCAACTACAGCACCTGTCCCACAGAACACCTAGAAGCTAGAACGGCATCCTATACTTAACCTTGAAGGTGCACAAATGATCAGCATGAGATATATCTGTGACACGATACCCCTGGGTGCAACCTGGGACTGTGGGAGCACTTTGCCCCCTTAACTCTCTCCAGCCTGTGCTGTCTCTCACAGTGCCTTGCTAGCACCCAGCAGAAAACTCCTCCAGGTGCTGTTATCACTCAGCACAACCACATGTGGAGTCCCACACCCACCTATTTTGCATGAATGCTCCCAAAGCCACTCATGAATCACACAGAGAAAGGCAGAGCCAAATCCTCCCAACACTGTACCCCAGGAATATACTGTCTTGCACTGCTCAAGATGGGCAGTGCAAATTTACTAGTTGGTTCACCACTTCAGCACTCTAAAGTGGACATACACCAGCCTTTGTCACACCTGAGCAGATTTGCCCCACACTTCATACAAACTCACTGGTAAAGATAAACAATTAAATACATTTATTGAGTATAAAAGGTAGATTTTAAATGATATGAAGTGATTGGGTAACCACTCTGACTTTTTGCCTAAGAAATAAAATATAAGCATGCAATCTAAACTCTCAACCCTATTAGACTGGGCAACATCTAGATTAAGGAGTTTTTCTCACGCCACTGTATACTGCAGTCTTTAATATGTAGGTTTGTTCCTTAAACCTGGGCCAATCTCCTCTATTGGAGTCTTGTCTTCTTTTCACTGTCTTAGTTCCTTGCAGCATAAGTGGGGGCAGGAGACAGGCCCAGTATGTGTCCACTCTTTCTGTTTTATACCCTCAGTCCCTGTGCTTAGAAAACACTAGTCCAGGCATGTGGGCTTGCCTAGAGACTCAGCATTTCCCCTGGTGTGGCCTCATGCAGGTGAGTCATTGCATTGTAGCTCCCTTGCTAGACAATGGTTGTTGATGGTTGATTGATACCCCACCTAGATGTTCACTATTTTCTTTGTTGTTGCCTCTGGGGAGATAATGTTTGGCCGATTCCCTAATTTACAGCATGTTTTAGTGACCACCATACAACACAATTCTCATAACTTCATATGCATTAATGATACACATAGATGAATAGAGAAATGACTTTCAGCAGGTCATAACCTTTCCCCTGATACCTTACAAGGCATGCTTTATATGCAAGATCACAATCATATGTAAATGAAGAATATGGGGGTTACAGGGCACTCACCCAAGATACAGAATATCACAATACTCTGTGATCCAAAAGCTAGCCTGATGGACACATACCATCATGATGGCCACCAGCAGTCCTTTGGAGCTAACTGTTGTACTGTAATTCAAACAATATTGTAATCAACTGGTTAGTGAATAGGTGCTGCAAAGCCCTCCACTGGCTAGAATTAGAATTGCTCAATTGCATTTCATGGGCCCAGTCCTGCCAGAATCTTTCCAATAGAGATTCTCCTCGTTCTCAAAAGGGGGCGAATGGTGTAGTTTCAGAGCAACAGCCTGTGAGTTATTCCACTAGTACTGCCATGAAGTACAGCACGGCCATGGTGTGCCACATAGGGGCAAGCAAGAAGTCTGACCACAAGGTCAAGCTGTGCTGATGTTGCTCAAGAGCATGAGTGTTAACCTCAGGGCAAACTGTTAGGAAACAGGGCACAAATCCCAAATTAGCTGTGAATTCTATACTTAGGTTTCACTAATCAATTCTCAAGTACAAACTCACCAGGCACTATAATAGTCTTAACGTGGAGTCACAGACAGGCCCTTTGGGTATTTCAACCTGTCTTGCCACCAGGTAAGCTTACCTTTGACAGATGTTCCCTCACACCCAAAGATCACAGCAGTATTCAGGTTATTCCCAGTCCCAAAGGACCAGTCACTCACCTCAGGTTAATTGCACTTTACAGATCACACCAAGGACAACTCTTCTAGCCAATCCTATAATAAACAAACTAAAGATTTATCATATAGGGAAAGGAAACAAGAGAGTTGCTTACATTGTTACAGCAGGTAAACATATACACACACAAATGAATTCCAATCTTAATTTTCAAAAGTAATAGAAGTTTCTGTAGTAAGCAAGCTCTATATGTCTTTTAGGGCTTACCTATGCTAAGCACTGGGGGTCTTGGGCTTATATTTAGTAATGATGGGTATTTTTAGTAAAAGTCATGGACATGTCATGGGCAAGAAACAAAAAATCACAGCAGGTTACTTGTCCATGACTTATACCATAAATGTCTCTTATTGAATCTTGTGGGGGGGGGCATTGCTGAGGGTGAAGCCCACAGCACCAACTGTGGATGGGGAGCCCCGGGGGGCAGTAGCTATTCTGCCCACCACCATGGGGGGAAGCCAAGCTGCAGCTGCTCCGGCCACCTCCGGAACCACTGCTAAGGTGGTCCCCAGGGCCAGCTGCATTGGCTGCTGCTTGCATAGTCCCTGAGATTAGACGTCCTAGGGCCGCCATAGCAGCAACTAGGGCTGGGGCTGGGGCTGGGGCTGCTCCAGTAGCAGCCAGTGTGGCTGTCCCCAGGGATACCTGCACAGGTGCTGAGTTTCTAATCTGCAGGTGATGCTCCTCCAAGGCTCCGCCCAGGCCCCACCCCCACTCCACCTCTTCTCCCAAGGCCCCACCGACTTCTTCCCACCCCTGCCACACCCCTGCCTGCTCCCATCCCACCTCTTCCCTCTCAGTTCAGCTTCCTCCCCTCCCTCCCCAGTACCTTCTGATGCCATGAAACAGCTGATCTGCAGCAGGTGGGAGGTGTGGGGAGGGAGGGGAAGGTGCTGCTCTGTGGGGCCACAGGTGGGCAGAAGGTGCTGGGGGAGCAGGGGGGAGGTTCTGATAGGAGGGCTGCTAGTGGGTGCCCAGGACCCACCATTTTTTTCCCAGGGGTGCTTCAGCATTGGAACACCCAGGGGTTTGGCACCTATGGCTGCCTGAGCAGCTGGCTCTAGGGAAGCTGTCTGGGCTTCCCTGGAATCAGCCACACTGGTCACTGCCAAAGTCATGGCACTTGCAGGAAGTCACAGAATCCGTGACTTCCGCAACCTCTATGACAAACACGGAGCCCTGTTAGTAATCCTTGCCTCTCAGGCCACGTCTAGACTATGCGCCGGATCGGCGCGTTAAAATCGATTGCTCGGGGATCAAAATATCACGTCTGGTCTGGACACGATATCTCGATCCCAGAGCGTGCTTAGATCGATTCCGAAACTCCAGCTAGACGACCGGACTTCCGGATTCGACACAGCGAGCCGCGCGGATCGATCCCGCGCGGTGAAGACGGGTAAGTAAATCGATTTTAGATATTCGATTTCAGCTACGCTATTCTCGTAGCTGAAATTGCGTATCTAAAATCGATTTAATCTCGTAGTGTAGACCTGGCCTCAGAGTCCAAATAGCATAAAGATAAACTCCCTAATGAAGAGGTTTATTCCTTCTCCCCTTCTCCTTCAAGGTACAAATTTAGCTGATGGGAGGAATTCACTGGCATGTTGTCTATTGATGGAGCGCTGTGGGGGAGGAGGTGAATCAGGGAGAGCAATCAGCAGAGTCTTTTGTCTTCTGATGTTCCACAATAGTTCATCTGATGTTGATGGGTCTTTTTGTCAGGCATGACAGAACACCTGTTGAAGACTAGTATTTCACACTAGTTAATGCTGCTCTACTGTCTGGTGATTTACACAGTTATAGAAGCTTCCAATGCAAATATTTAGGGCCCTACCAAATTCACAATATATTTTGGTCAATATCACGGTCATAGCATTTAAAAAACCATAAATGTCATGATTTCAGCCATTTAAATGTGAAATTTCACGGTGTTGTAATTGAAGGGATCCTGACCCAAAAAGGAATTGGGGGGGGGGTCACATGGTTATTATAAGGGGGGGAGGGCTGCAGTGCTGCTACCCTTACTTCTGTGCTGCTGCTGGCGGCAGCATTGCTTTCAGAGCTTGGCAGCTGGAGAGCAGCTGCTGCTGGTGGGAGCCCAGCTCTGAAGGCAAAGCCACCACTTGTAGCAGCACAGAAGGAAGTATAGCATGGTATGGTATTGCCGCCCTTACTTCTGCGCTGCTGCTGGCACCTGGCCAACAACCACTGCTTTCTGGCTGCCCAGCTCTGAAGGCAGCACAGAAGAAAGGGTGACAATACCGCAACCACCCAGCAACTCCCTTTTGGGTCAGGACCCCCAATTTGAGAAACTCTGGTCTCCCCCATGAAATCTGTTTTTTGTGTGTGTTTTTTACCTTATACTATACAGATTTCATGGGGGAAGACCAGATGTCACAGTCCGTGACACGTTTTTCATGGCTGTGAATTTCATAGGGCCCTACAATTATTCAAATATTACCTTACAATGTGGGATACAGATGTTATAAGAGATTAATGCATGCGGCAATTTACAAGTATTCATTAAAGTCTAAGCACTAAGCACATTTCTATAACTCTAATATTGGTAAAAGAGATATTACCATACACGTGAACCAGGCCAATTCCAGCTATGTTTTTGTTAGTATTCAAGTGAGGCATGGGGACCTTTGCATAACCTGGGGCCTTGCTTGCCAGCATCACACACAGCTAATGCAATGCCCACAACTTTATTATCAGCTCAGTCAGCGCTCCCAACAAACATTCTTCCTACGGCAGTCCAAAAAAGACACCACAGGCCTCCAGCACTGTTTGAGTTCCACGACAATCTCTGCTAGATAGATGTTCATGGGATTAGGCCTATGACATGCACCTGAGCAGTTTTAATTATGTCCAACAGAGAGCTTGGAGGCACAAAGGAATTAAAAGAAACCAAGCACAAATCAAGAAAAGCAAGCAGCTGTACCATTACCTATTTAGATATAAAAGACAATTTAAAAAAACAGATTCCCATACAAAAATCTCGAAGCACCCTAACAATTAATACACTTTGAAGATGTAAATGATGACCACTCAGCAACAAAAAATAACTATAGGCAAACAATGAATTAACTCTATTAACCAATAAATCAAAGCTAAAAACAGACTCATTAACCTTGCCCCCAGGTATATGCCCATATCCGTCACCCAAATCCATTTTGAGTTAGTGAATTTTACAGCATGTCCAGAAGGTTACAAAGTTTGGGCTATTTCAGACCCTTGTGTCTTTCAGATTTCTCACTAAATCACGACAGCTAACACACTTTTTTTTTTAAAGGGCAAATATAAACACAGATCATGTTATTATAGCTATCAAGATAAATAACTTTGGTCATACGTGCTAAATATGGGTTCATTGAAATCATATCCCTATGATGTTCGCTTATCCAAGTATGTATCTATCTCTGTGGCTGCTTCTTTGTTTGCTGGAAGTGGTGATTGGGGTGTGTGTGTGCAGTGAGTTTAGGAAAGGTGTCAGACTGACAGCTCTGGGAGACAGAAATCATCTGTTTATTCCACAGAAAAAGTATTGTGCAAGCAGCTGTGCTGCCCTGTCAGCGAACATCAGCCTGATCTGCAGAGAGTATCTCTAATGATGAAAGGACAGTTCAGTCTCCATCAGCAACAGCTGAGGTTAGAGGGAGGAAATAAGCACACTAAACAGCCCCAGTGGAAAGAGTTTGTCACCAGCTGAGAGAAAACAGGTTTAGCACCTAAGTTCCTGTAAGCTGCGCAGCTGTGCAGCAGGCTATCAAGGACTACGCAGGTGGGGAGAGCAGCTCCCCACCCTGGCCCAGCCCAGCCAAGCCCAGACAGAGCTGCCATGGCTAGGAGAGGTGCCTTTCACACAGCCCTGAGCTGCTGTGGCAAGAGAGGGCTGGGGGGGACTCCTCTCTTCCTGCCGCAGCTCTGGGGAAGCCTGCCCCCTAAACCCCTCATCCCACACTCCAAACCCCTCGGCCCCACCCCTATGACACATCATCTCCATATTGGTGCACATAACAAAATTCATTCTGCATATGATGTAAAAAATTGGAGGGAAGACTGTTTAGCACCTTTCCTCCACAGCTGACTTGGCTGGCTAAGTCCTTAGACTTGAAAGGAAAAGGAGTTTTTGGAGACCATGGACTGGGTTCAGCTGTTCTCAGGCAGCTCAAAAGTGATTTCTGGTCAGGCTGAGACTATCGGACGACAAAGGCATGAGTTTCATGCATCAGAAATGCAGAGCGTAATCAGCCTGGAGTAGGAAAGCAGGAGTGATCTTGACAACAGTAGGTGAGATACCACAATTATAGGTAGCTGACAAACACCTCAGTAGACGGGTAGATAGAGCTGTCAAAAAAAAAGGTAAGTATATATAGCACCACCCCACTTGCCCAAAGGGTACCCCTGATCCCCACAGAAGGTAGAACTCATTCTTCGCTCCTCATGCATTGTGTTCCACTTTGGATTCTTAGCGCTTGGTGCCTCCACCCAGAGGCAGAACGGATAAACTAATAGACAATCCCTATGAAGTCTGCCACAAACTGGTAATGATGACAGGAAACAAACATTTATTCCAGTTGGAGGTGGGGAGAAAAGGCAGAAACCAGTCTCAAAAGGAAAAAAATGGGGAAATTAGGGGTAGCAAATCAATGGGTGACTAACCAGTCCTACAGTGCTAATTCAACAGCAGCCTCTGGCAGTTAAGAGGAACTGCAACTTCTTGCGGCCCAGCTGGCTCCATGACAATTCAGCTGGGCTACAGGAATATGTAATAGGGCTGCCAAATGTGTGACTGCCATGGAGATGTGTAACTCTTGGCAGCCCTGTTGGAGCATTCAAAGGGTCACTTGTCACATAGGAATGCAGGGTTCTGGATGCTGATCAGAACAGAGAGCTGCCTGCACCATCTAGAAGCAGGCTGTGGTTTGTGTGCTGCTGAGTGGATGTAAAGTTAAGAATAAAAGAATTTAATTGCTTAGCATCAGTGCTCCTTGCATTAAAATGACAAGAACACCACAACCAATGCTGGCAGACGAGTAGGAGGGATGTGGCATGTAGTCCCCAGATCCCCACCTGTTCAATCAGCCATTCCAACCAGGGGCGGCTCTAGATATTTTGCCGCCCCAAGCATGGCAGGCAGGCTGTCTTTGGCAGCTTGCCTGCAGGAGGTCCCAAAGGCAACCTGCCTGCTGCCCTCACGGTGACCAGCATAGCGCCCCCTGTGGCTTGCCGCCCCAGGCACGCGCTTGGTGTGTTGATACCTGGAGCCGCCCCTGATTCCAACAGAAGAGAGAGAAGTGGCAGGGCAAAACTGCTGCTGCAACCCACCTCTCTCCTTTCCAGTGCCTGCTAACCTGGCCCTCACCTGGAGTTTCAGGAGCCAGTAATAGGATGGAGCCTGAAGATAGTTTCTACATACACCTCTACCCTGATATAACGCTGTCCTCGGGAGCCAAAAAATCTTACTGTGTTATAGGTGAAACTGCGTTATATCGAACTTGCTTTGATTGGCCAGAGTGTGCAGTCGTCCCCCACCCGGAGCACTGCTTTACCACGTTATATCCAAATTCATGTTATATCAGGTCATGTTATATCAGGGTAGAGGTGTATATTTAATTTTTCCAGGAAGTGGCTTTTTTGTCCAAGTCACAACCAGTTGAGCAATGATGGAGATAAGCATCATAGCAGCATTTCTGAGGGGAGGAGCCTGACAGTGCACATTAAACATGTCAACTTGTATGGAAATTAAAAACAAAAAAATAAATGTCAATATTGCCTGAATTGATTTATAGAGCAGTCATCTCTCAGGTACCTCAATTCTGCAAAGATTGGTAATGCAAGTCAAAGAACCTCACTTGACCTTAGCAATCCAAAAAGCCTTTTTGTTAGACTGTTTTCTCTTTTGTCCTTTTACTTCTGTATTTTTTTTTTGGCTGTGGATATTATTGCTTTCTGAGCTACCAGTGGGTGCAGATTTTGAAATAGCTTCCAGTGTGTTTTATCATCTACCTTCATTTATCTCTCTCTGGTTTTATTCAGATTTCCTTATGACTTTGTGAGTGGGTTTAGTCCTGCTGCACATCCTCTTTGTTTGTCTTTCCATTGTTTTCTTTCTTCCTTTTAAACATGTCACTGGTTTATTGACAGAATTGAGAGGGAGAAAATGTTAAAGTTGCATTTTTTTAAAGTGATGAAACATGGAGTTTTATTCAAAGTATCATACGCAAAAGAAACCTCTGTGGCTAGCAGCTCCACACTTTTTTCAGGCTATGCAGCTGTAGTAGCTGTTTCTGATCCAGAGGGGGATGTACCCCTTTAATAGCTACAAGGTGTAATGCTATACTAGGCAGAACAGCCTAGGAATGTAAAGTCACTGACTTTCCCCAGTGTGATCACCATATTTGGCAGTTGAGTACATGGAAAATGTGTTGGTGGTTTCTTCTGTGGCTGACTGAACATCATTCAAGCTGGGAAGAAAACAGTGGGATGTTATGATGCTTCTCTCAGGTGTTATCTGGGCCAGTGATCTGTTAGGTCACCCCAGTCCTTGACTCTGGGAGCCAGCCTTACCCTTCTCTGCTGTGAGGACCTCCCACACCTGGGTTGTTCACACAACCAAATGACACTTTCCCCATTCACACACAGCAAACCAGATTTGTTATAGTTTCTCAGCTGTGATCAGCTTTAAATCTGTTTATAGGTATTAAGTGAGAACTAGTCTTAACATAAGGTTTAACATTAGTAACAAAATTCTTATCCCCAAACTTACAATTAATACCAAAATTTTTTATCACAGATGGGTGTTTACAAGCTATGACAAAGTTCCTCCTCTACCTTGGTGAGTCCTGGACTTATTGGCAGATTTGATCACCTCAGTGATCTTTCCCAGAGTCTGGGTCAGCTCCTCCTGTGTCTGATCAGGAGTTGTGAGGTTTGGAGGGAACCCGGGCCCGCCCTTTACTCCGGGTTCCAGCCCAGGTCTCTGTGGATTGCAGCTGTCTATAGTGCCTTCTGTAACAGCTGCATGACAGCTACAACTCCCTGGGCTACTTCCCCATGGCCTCCTCCAAACACCTTCTTTATTCTTACCTTCCTCCTGGTGTCTGATAACACTTGTACTCCTTAGTCCTCCGGCAGCACACCCTCTCAGCTCCTTGTGCCTCTCTCTCTCTCTCTCTGTCTCTCACACACACACACACACACACTACATTTCATCTGGCTCCCCGTCACCCTGACTGGAGTGAGCTCCTTTTTAAACCCAGGTGCCTTGCTTATCCTGCCTTGATTGGCTGCAGGTGTTCTAATTAGCCTATCTGCCTTAATTGGTTCCAGCAGGTTCCTGATTACTCTAGTGCAGCCCCTGCTCTGGTCACTCAGGGTACTGAAAACTACTTATCCAGTGACCAGTATATTTGCCCTCTACCAGACTCCTGTACCTGTTCAGATAGTGTACTTTGAGGTTAGTTTGTTCATTACCCATAGCATATGTCAGCTAAAATATGGTAATAGCTTTTGCAATATGTAATTGCAATTAGGGGGTTATAAAACAGTCAGCATGATTGCAAAAGAACAATAACAGGAAGTACCCCAAATTGGACTGACAGTAAAATAACCTGCTGATTTGCAATATTAAATCACCAAATAAGGCAAATAATTTGTGTAACCAGCATATTACGTTTTGCAGTTTTAACCTTTATAAGCTTGGTAAAATGTGTGAGGGGCAGAGCAGCCTACGTCTTGCATGGGGATACGCTGTCTCTCCCTGTATGCATACTTGTATTTATATGATCAATAAAGGAGCCTCCAGCTGGCTTATTCAAAAAATCTATCATGTGGTCAAATTTCCCACAATACCTCTAGTATTATCTGGACTGATGATCTGCGAGATCACCCCAATCCTTGACTCTGGAAGCCAGCCTTACCCTGCTCTGCTGTGAGAACGCCCATTCCTGGGCTGTTCACACACACTCTCTGGCATGTAAGCTGCTCCTTGGATTGTGCAACCGAATGACACTAGCCAATATCTCCAGTCCCAGACACAACCATAGGAACCTCCATCTTGCAATGTCCAGTTATGTCCGCTGGACGCTGCAAGCTTATATGAGTTTGTCAATTTATCAAAGCAATTAATATGCACCAGGCTTGTTATATGCAAGGGGAGTCTGTAACACGCTTCAAACCAAACACACTGCTTAAGGTAGAACAACCAAATGTATTAACTAAAGATAGATTTTAAGTGATTATAAGTCAAAGCATAACAAATCAGATTTGGTCAAATGAAATAAAAGCAAAATGCATTCTGAGCTGACCTTAACACTTTCAGTGCCCTTACAAATTTAGATGCTTCTCACCACAGGCTGGCCGGTTGCACTTCAGCCAGGCTCTCCCCTTTGATCAGCGTTTCAGTTGCTTGGTGCTGGTATCTGTAGATATAGGTGGAAGAGAGAGAAAGAGCATGGCAAATATCTCTCCCTTTTATTATGTTATTTCTTCCCTCTTGGCTTTGCCCCCCTTTAAGGATCAGATGCGCATTACCTCATTGTAGTCCCAGACTGAACAAGGGAAAGGACGTGACTCACTCCAGATCCTTTGTTGCTGCCTACGCCAGTGTCCTTTGTTCCTATGAAGCTGCACTGGGTTTGTCCCATACATGCCCTGATGAGGCGTGAACTGCCCCTCCCTGGAGAGTGTTGCCTGGGCTTGTTTTAAGCCATGAGGACACATTTTCAGCCTCATAACTATATACATGAAATTACAACTTATAACATTATAACATTACTATAACAACAATGCTCAGTGCATCATGAGCTTTCCAAAGACATCCGACATGACAAACTTTGCATTGGATACCACTTAATCATATTATAAGAATGAACATAGGGGTATAGCTGTTCCCCCAAGGTACAGAGCATCACAGATGTATAGGCTGTCAATTCTATTATTGGGGCCAGCAAGGGAGAAGACGCAAGAGCCTAAATGTCAGCTTATTCTCCTGCATCTCTGGGGTGTCCTGTCTTTCCACCAATCAACACAATGAAAATCAGGAGAGGAAAGCCATACCATGCGATTCTTATGTAATAGATAAGAACCTCCAAATTGGGCCCAGGGACATTTTTGTTCCTTTGTTCCTTGTTTTGATCTCATCCCTTAAGTCACTAAAGCCAGGCCATTCTTCCATCTGCTGGGGTTATACTATAACATTAGTCCTGCAAGCAGTGCAGCCCCAGCAGCATTGACTCAGCATTTCATCCTCGTGGCCTGTTACTATAGTAAAGCTACATTGTGGCTTTGCCAGAAACCCTGCACAAGACCAGGAACCAAATTGTTACTCAGAGAGTCACAACCTGGTCCCAAGTTCACCACTTACTCTGCCAGGAAACTAATCTATTCAAACATGTCAGAAAGCACAAGGGACCAAAGCGGTGCCTAATCCCCCCCACCCTTATTCTTCTATGTGTGTAGGTTGTCTGGATCACAATCTGCCCTCTGGCAATTTTATTTTTTTTAAGAGAGAATATCATTCAGATCTTATCTTTCAGACAGGAAACTGAAGTCCTGTGTCCTCTGTACCAATATTAGAGAGTCTATGGCAGTTTTGTAGGAGGAGATTTTATCCTAATGGTCAGTGGTATGGAGTGTTGAGCTCCACTTAATTGTTACCTTCTACCCCAGAACTGGTGGCATTTTAGTGAAGACTTATATATGCAGTCTTTAAAGCACCTCAGGCAAAACACCTCATATCTCTCTGTACATCTGTGTCCCTTCCCATCATTTGTCTGTCTTATCTGTTCAGACTGTCAGCTCTTCATGGCAGGAGCTGTCCTTAGCTATGAGACTGTACAGTGCCTAGCACATGAACCTGATCGTGGTGGAAGCTGCTAGCCCAGGGCGCTTTTATTTTTGCACAACTATGGGGATAGTTTTGTCTGTTTACCACAGCTAAAAAGCCATCAAAGGGAGCATAAACCAACTGGAGGAGGTTAGCAGGCCCACAATAAAGGTTCTCGGTCTGTTTTTTCAATATTACTGTAGTCAGATGGATTTTAAAAACCAAAACTAAAAACAATGGCCCAAATTCTGCCCTCACAGGTACTTGGATTTGAATGGACACCATGCATGTGTATTCAGATGATTTTCTAAGGGCTGTTTCCCTTTAATGGCCCAATAATGCCCTCAGATGCACATACAACAACAACAATTGCAACTATTAGATGTTGCACAATTGTATCTGAGGCTGGGCTTAAGAGAGTTTTAAGATGGACTAAATGTTGGGCTCATAAATCTTGACTATGCTCCCTTATTTCTCTGCTGGCATCTACTGCTTTCTGTCTGCACCAGTATTCTTTTCTGTGCCATCATACCATGGAAGGTTTACCAGATACATAAGCCAGCTCTGGAGGTGTATTTTGGTGTATGGCATAATTATGTGAAGAAACATTACAGTAGTTAAACAAACAAAGGATAGGATGGCATTTGTGGCCTTCCCATAGTAGTTGATTGTAAATAGTTAGGGAGAATGAAAAAACTGACACTGTGCACATAAATTGCATATGGATTATTACAGAGTTCAAAAACTGTTTTTTTAAGTAAATTGACATTACAATCATACAAATATCTATTTACAAGTTCGGCAGATTGACTGTCAGGTACAAGTTTGTGCAAATGAACCCTTTGGAGTTCACAGCTAGACCAACACTCTCTTCTGGCCTGCTACAAAGCCCACTGAAGTCAATGGAAAGACTCCACAAGTGAAAATGTGGCCCTGCTGAAGTCAACAGCTTCAGTGAAGTACCCTAAGTTCTTCCTTCCCCATTTACCTCTAATAAGTGTTCTATAGAAATCTTTCATTTATGCTGAGAGGCATGTTGTGTTAGCAGAGATGTATAGATTAGATTGCATGGCCAGCTGTTTTTATGTTTACTTTACAGTGAACAATGTTTTTTTGTTAGGATATATTTTTGTAATAAAGTTAAATCACTAACTTCCCTGTTTTTCTGTGAACCACTGTGTGCAGCAATCTACTCAGTTAATACAAATTTAATTTGTAATAATTACTTCCATAATTCATAAATTATATGGTGCAGTATAATAAATGATAATAGCACGGATTACAGAATGAGCTGACATCTTAACAAAAAATCCCTAACATGACTATTATACTGCAGCAAAACATATTATTGCAAAGTAGCTCCACTTGCATTTCTTTTTAGTAAATAAATCATAATGCTTTAATGCCTTTGGATAATTTGCAATTAAATGAACTACAAATAAGATCTAAATGACCACTCCAAGGTATCAGTGTTCTTGGGGGGAAAAAAAAAAGAAGAAATCTATGCACTCAGAGAGACGCCATTGTGCAATGTTTAACCACAACAGAGCTGAAATAGAGTCCTTTAGCTCCATTCTATTTATTACTTTCCTGATTTGTTTGCTAATAAAATTTTATTGTACTGTCTAATGACAATGTAGTATTTACAACATAATGATGCTACTGTAGGTTATCTTATGCTAAATGTAACAATATATTTAAATCATAGTTCAATGAGTGTAAATTAAGTTGTAATTCTCATTTTTATCACAGATTTTATTTTCTTCTGCCTGAGCCTTAATGATACTGTGATCTGTGAATTGGCTTTAAATGATTTAGGGTTCCATAATAATGCTACTCTTCGTAACTCATTAATTAGTTAACAGTATCAGTAGCCTACTCTGTAAAGAGTGGAATACAGAAAGAGGAATTCTGGATGCCATCTTGGGTCTATGTCAGTACTTTGGTGGGACCCTGATCAACATTCTGTGCTCAGTGTGGCCCATATGCAAAATGAGGAGTGGGAGCAGTGTTGCCCTCAGATACTTCCTTTCCGTTCAAAGAGGCCACGAGGCACAGAAAGATGAAGTGAGTTGCCTGCAAACTACACAGGGTTAGATTGAGAATTTGCTCCTTTGGTGCACAAGCCCAGGGAGTAGAAATCTTCTACTGGTCCATATCAGTAGCTGATTACTGTCCTCACTGTATTGGTTTACCTGTGCCAGCTGGAGTGTTGCAGCAGGGAGGTGCATAGTCAGGCTCTTCCCATTCTCCCGCTCTCTATGCTTACATAGGCAGATTGGAGAAGGTAGCAGCCAGACCACCTCTGCTTGCTCCCCCATGTCTGCAAAGGACATGTTGAGAGAGCTGTGAAGGAGCACAAGAGAGAGTAGGGTCTTATGCCATTTATTCACCTGCATGGCCACATGAGCTGGGCCATGAACTGGCCCATGGAAAGGCAGCTGTAGAGTCAGGAACAGAACCCTGGAGACTCAACTCCTGATTGCCTGAACTAACCATCTGAGCATACAGTACTGCATCCACATTGAAAAACATTGTGTAAGCAAACATAAGGACGTACACTTTTGCTTTACCAAAGAAGAAACACATATTTTAAAAAGCCATGTGACAGATATGGTTTTAGAAACCATGAAGTCATGAGCAGAAGAAATAAAAGTGATAAAAGAAAACAAAATACATACTTGGATAAGAAAACACTGTAGGGATATGATTTCAATGAACCCATATTTAACATGTATGACTAAAGTTATTTATCTTGATAGCTGTAATAACATGATCTGTGTTTATATTTGCCCTTTAAAAAAAAAGTGTGTTAGCTGTTGTGATTTAGTGAGAAATCTGAAAGACACAAGGGTCTGAAATAGCCCAAATTTGGTGTAATAGTCTCCTGTGGCATATGCATTTTTTTTTTCACACAAGCTTGGGTCAATTAGTATTCATATGTTCTACAGTGTCATCACCTTTATATTCTTAGAGTTGTATATCAACCACATCTCAAGAAAATTTGCTCTAACAGAAAGATGCTTTTTAGAGAGAAAGAACTGCTATTGGGGTGTGTGTGTACACACACACACACACACACACACACACAAAACAAACAAATAGCAATTCTCTATTAAATTGACCATTACTTTAAACATCCCACATCATTAGTTCATGAATTTTGTATTGAAACCTGTCATCACTGAGATTTCAAAATGTAGTAACATCTTTCTAGAAACCAGGTAGCTAGAACCTTAGACTTCACAGGGTCAGTTTTACCCCTGATCAGAGAGCCAGGCCATAGCTTATGTGTTATTAGGTCCCATCTTGAGAGTTTAATGGGACTTAGATGGTGCATATGCCTTGTGTTGACCTTCTGTACAGAGGAAAATTTCACCTATGCTACTGAAGGATTAATGGCACTAACTGAAAATGGGCAGACATTATGCATAATGTTTCATCCAGGGCTGCTAATGCACACCAGTCTTGACTTGCACCATTCTATGTTACAGCAGTTCAGTTTCTCCCTACAGCAGAGATTGTGTTACTACGTGTAGTTTTATGAAACAACAAGAAGTTTAGACCACCAAACTCTTTAAAAAACAAACAAACAAAAAAACACTTGTAGCCAGAGCTTATAGCTGAACCCAGGCTTCCAGAAACAAAAATCTAGAATGGTAATTTGCTGTGCTACCATGGACAGCTACCTCCATGAGCTATTGCTAAAAGAAATTGACAGTTTGCTACCTAACACAAACTAATCACCCAAAGTTTAACATTGTACCTCTATCTGCACCTGGGAGAAGGAAAAAGCCAATAGACAGGTGGGCAGGAGATGCAGTAACTTTAGTTGACTTTAATGGAACAAACAGAGTTCCTAAGACAGGAATCAGAAGCTCTCATGTAAAATGCTGATTCTTTCCCTGTTGAAGTCTGTGTAATTATTACTTATTTTTCCTCAATTGAATAGTATTGTGACCATCTTCTGAGAAAAGTATTTAGATCAAAAAAGAAACAGTGAAAAAATGAATGATTTAAAAAACAAACCAAAAACCCTGCATTGTGTTGTTATGGCAACAGGAGATCCAAGAGTGATATACAAGATAGGGTGCCACACCAGTGCAGCATTTGTATTTAATATTATGGATGATATTTTGCAACTACCATATGTACTATTAGACATTCTATTACCTGCATCTGTTTCCTTAATCAGAGAGTAATGAATGAGACACTGGGCTGTATGCAAACATTTCCTAATGTGGCAATTGGGTTTGCCCTTTAAAAAACCCATTCCCCGCTATTATTCATAAGGAGCAGTCCCTAGCAAGAGCATAGTCAACGGGCAATATAAAATTTGCCATATGAATTCAAACCATGGGTCTATCAAGTACACTATCCTGCCTTGTTCTGTGGCCTGCAGGGGAAAAATGAAATCCCATAAGGCATCTAGTGCATTCGCCACAAGAGAGGCTGTATTTCTTCTTCTCCTCTCTGTTACCACTTTGTATCCCAGAATATGAGATTTGATTGCCCTTATTTTAGCATCCAAACTGTTATCAGAATTCAAACCTCAGCATTTGTCAACTATTAACACACAGCATTATTTGAGACACTATGATCATCTCTTGTACGTAGAATAGAAAATAACTAGGATAATACTGATAGTTACAACTGAGACGCTGTTACACTTTAAACATACCTCATTGATACAAGCAGATTCATTTTTCCTACAAGAAATTTAAAGGAAAAACCAATTGAGCTGTTTGGATGTACTCTAATTAATATGGCAACAGCTTCTGAAAATTTAAAGATAACCACAGGAAACAAAAACAGAGAAAACAAACCTAATTTGGGCTTACAAAGAGAAGCACGCCAATTGTTTCCCCCTCAAGGATGGATTTTTATAAAATAATACATACCATTAGTAAATAAACCTTTAGGAGTTTATGCTTTGCTTGATAAGAGCATAGTAATTTTTTTGTAAAATCCCTGTAGGATGGAGAGATGAAGCCTCACAAAGTTCTCCAAGCAGTGAACCAAGGTAAAGAGTGTTCCAGGATATATTTAGCAAATGATCATGGCAAACCACAGAAGAAATAAATGAAAATGGAGAAAACACATTTCCTGATTGTGAAAGTACTGAACATTTCAAGTTAAGGAACCAGAAGCTTACAAGGGCAAGCAAGTGGGGAATTTCCAGGTGGTCTACAATCCCCTCAGACAAATTACTGCAGAGTAACAAGGGCTGCATGCACAAATTGATTTCAAAGAGGATACTGCACTTTGTCCTGCAGCGGATTTGTGTCCATCTCGTTGCTCCAAGTCAGCATCGTGCCACATGAAAGAGCATTTTCCTCCCTCCTACCTTTGCCTCCGTGTATGCTACTTTGTGTTGTTGCTTTTGCAGCAAGAGTAAAGAAGTATTGGAATGGGAGGCAAGCTAGGATAAACAACAGCTGAGATTAATAAGAACTGTGTTCAGCTGCATGGTTATATGATCCTCTAGGGCAAGCAAGCTTCAGAAGACCACATAAGTCATGTGAAGGGCACAGCCAAACTATTCAGAGCCATTATTAGCCTGGTGCACAAAGGGGAAACCATGACAAAGGTTCCTGTCCTATGCTCAGGTGCAATGTGGCTGCTCACGGCAATGCAAAACTCATTTACATGACAACCCCACCCCATGAAGAATGCTGCTTCTTATCTGTTTGTCCTCTCCCTTATTCTTATGTACTTTGGTATTGCCCAGAGGCCTCAATTCAGATCAAAGCTGCACTGTGCTAGGCATCATACAAACACATAAGAGATTATATCGACCCAAGGAGTTTGTTATCTAAATAGGCAGGGAGACAAAAGGAATTATTTTACAGATGGGGAATGGAAATGGTCACTAAGTCTTGATTTAAAGATTGGATGTCTCTTTAAAAAATATGCTCTAGCTCAACCACAAGTTATGGGCTTGATGCAGGAAGTACTTACCGAAATGTGTTATGAAGGAGTTCAGACTAGAAGATCATACAGTTATCTGCCCTTAACATCTATAAATGTCAGTCTGTTTAGTTAACCTCTTATCAGAATATGTAGATTTTATTTTGACAGATCTGGTGTCACAAGACATCTGCAATGGCGCTGAATTGAGCCTAATAAAAATGAGAGCCTCATATTTTAAAAACACACAAGCTCTTAACCCAGTCAAACAAACTAAGCATTTCTCTATCAATTGCCTCCTCACCAACTACCTATTTTAAGAAAGAATTTAATACGGAGAGGCAAGCAGTATACTGATAAAGGAGATTTGTAACCCTGAAAGCATTTACTATCAGCTTATATTAGTACATCTTAAAATGTGAAAGAAAATGAAATTTCAATCTGGTCACTTAGCCACTGAACTAAATGGACTTTTTGATGAGATGGCTGCATATTAAAGGACAAAATTAAAAAGTCATCAAGTGGATTGGAAAATATAAATAAATTGAACTGGGGAGGAGAAAAGCATTAGACCAATACATGAGCAAAATCACTAGGCTTACTAGCACAGATGGGCTAGATTTCCTAGCTATGTCAGGGTGCAGAAAAGCCCTAAAGTACTGGACAGAAAATATTAACCTTCCTGTAGTCATTGTGAACCATCCTATAGAATTTAATAGGGAATGGAATCCCTAAAATAGAATCATGTGGGATGCTTAAAAAAAACCCCTTCCAGTCTGTGTCTAATTCTCCCTAAAATTGTCTTGGCTTCTAGGGATGATTTCTAATGAACCCAGCTTGTTAAATCATTATTGAATTCTATAAGGCTGTGATTCAAAGGTACCGAAATATCAAAGGCTTTTCTCATGAAATGTCTGTCAGATGGGCTGGGAAAAGCAGAACAGCACCTTCCAGGGATAGCAGAAAGGATGGTAAGTAGCAGATCTGGCTGAGGACCGAATGAACTAACTTTCTCTCTCTCAGGCCTGGTCCACACTATGCCGTTAAATTGATTTTAACAGCGTTAAATCGATTTAACGCTGCACCCGTCCACACTACAGTGCTCTTTAAATCGATTTAAAGGGCTCTTTAAATCGATTTCTGTACTCC